>NW_025222747.1:0-308 GCF_014066325.1 Apis laboriosa
TCCTGCATCTCCAGTACATTCCAAGATACAACCGTTTTAATGAGGCACTGTTTTAAATATTCTGAAATTTCGTCTTCTTTATACGACCATACCGTATGAACCGCCTGTACTACCGTAACCAGTGAAGAACGAGTGCAAGGAGCAATCTTTCCCGCTTGCAACGCGCACAGGAAGTCTCCTGCATCTCCAGTACATTCCAAGATACAGCCGTTTTAATAAGGCACTGATTTAAATATTCTGAAATTTCGTCTTCTTTATACGACAATAGCGTATGAAGCACCTGTACTACCGTAACCAGTGAAGAACGA
>NW_025222748.1:0-363 GCF_014066325.1 Apis laboriosa
ATAGTTATATTTAAAAAAAATTATATTTTGTATTTCTGTCTCTCTTTTATCTTCTCTTTTTTTTTTAAATTGATATAAATTTGTTAATTTAGTTGTTGATTTAGTTAATTTTCGATATATCTAACTTTAATTGTTATTTCTAAATTTAATAAAATTTCTAATTTAATTTCTGTCTCTCTTTTACCTTCTCTTTTTTTTTTAAATTGATATAAATTTGTTAATTTAGTTGTTGATTTAGTTAATTTTCGATATATCTAACTTTAATTGTTATTTCTAAATTTAAAATTTACCTCTTCATTTTTATCCAATTGTCATTCGTGACAAATTTGTAGATTCAAATGTATGTGAAACATATAATGAAAC
>NW_025222749.1:0-962 GCF_014066325.1 Apis laboriosa
CGTTATTATAACAAATAACGGCAATATTCAACGTGGACAGTATTTAATGCCCACCCTGTATAGATTCACGATTTCATAACGAAAGTCGTTACAATGAATAGAAAGATAATCAAATGATGGCCTTGAAATCTTCTCTATGACTTCTTCCTCTATACAAATTCTCTATTTTTTTCATACTATTACAAATAACCGCAATATTCGAGATGGACGTAGTTAATGCCCACCCTGTATAGATTCACGATTTCATAATGAAAGTCGTCACAACGAATACAGATGAAATCTTCTCTATGATTCCCGCCTCTATACAGTACAACTTCTATATACAACATTTTTTCATATTATTAGAACATAGTTAATGCCCACCCTGTATAAATTCACGATTTACTTCGATTCCTTATTCGCGATTTCATCGTCACAATGAATAGAAAGATAATCAGATGTTGGTGGCCTTGAAATTTGCTCTATTTCCCCTTCTATACAATGCAAGTTCTCTATAATCTTCAATATTTTTTCATACTACTACAAATTATAATATTCAAGGTGGACATAATTAATGTCCACCCTGTATAGATATACTTTAATTTACTTCGATTCGTTATTCGCGATTTCATCGTCACAATGAATAGAAAGATAATCAGATGTTGATGATCTTAAAATCTGCTCTTTCAGTGCAAGTTCTCTATAATCTTCAATATTTTTTCATACTACTACAAATATTCGAGGTGGACATAATTAATGCCCACCCTGTATAGATATACTTTAATTCGATTCGTTATTCGCGATTTCATAATGAAATATCATCGCAATGAATATGACTTCTCTTTCTATACAGTGCAAGTTTTCTTCAATATTTTTTCATACTACTATATTCGAAGTGGACATAATTAATACCCACCTTGTATAGATTTGTATACTTTGATTTACTTCGATTCGTTATTCGCTATTTCATAATGAAATATCAT
>NW_025222750.1:0-214 GCF_014066325.1 Apis laboriosa
AGGTCGTTCGAGAAATTTTTCCAAGAATTTCGATAGTTCTTGGAAATAATATCATATTCTCGGAATTTCTAAAATTCTTGGAAATGACGTCAAATTCTTGGAAATTTCCGAATATTTCGAGCAAATGAAATTTTGGTCGAAAATTCGACTTTGTATTAGGGGAACATGACTTGATAGGAGGTTGTTCGAGAAATTTTTCCAAGAATTTTTGGTC
>NW_025222751.1:0-738 GCF_014066325.1 Apis laboriosa
GTTTCAAATTTTCGACTTTGTATTAGGAGAATATAAGTTGATAGGAGGTTGTTCTAAAAAAATTTTTCTAAGAATTCCAATTCCAAGAATTTTATCTAATTTTATATATAATTTTATATACTTACCTATACTTACCTGAATACTTACCATTCCGAATACTTACCTGTTGTAGCAGCCTTTTATTTCAATTTTATAAAGTTTTTCAACAGTTTACTTAAATCTAAGGGATTAGGGAATATAAATAATAGGAATATAGAAATATAGGAATATACAGGAATGAGGAATATGATAACAATATAGGGATATATATAGGGATTGAAGATTATAATAGGAACAGAATGATATTAGGATTGAGGAAGGTATATAATAGGTATAGAAATGTATAGGAATGAGGAATATGATAACAATATAGGGATATATATAGGATTGAAGATTATAATAGGAACAGGAATCATATTAGGATTGAGGAATGTAATAAGTATGTAATAGGTATAGAAATGTATAGGAATGTGGAATATATGTATAGAAATGTATAGGAATAAGAAATGTATATAATAATAATATAGGAATATATAATGATAGGAGAATATAATAGGAATAAGAATGATGTTAGGATTGAGGAATATATGCAATAGGTATAGAAATGTATAGGAATGAGGAATATGATAACAATATAGGGATACATATAGGATTGAAGATTATAATAGGAACAGGAATCATATTAGGATTGGGGAATGT
>NW_025222752.1:0-353 GCF_014066325.1 Apis laboriosa
GGAATAAGAATGATGTTAGGATTGAGGAATACATGCAATAGGTATAGAAATGTATAGGAATGAAGAATATATATAATAATAATATAGGAATATATAATGATAAGAGAATATAATAGGAATATAGGATTGGAGAATTTACATGCTAGAAATATAGGAAATATATAGTGGTAAGGAATACAAGTAACAGGAATNTACACAAGATTGAGAAATATTACATGCTACATATAAACATATATAATATACATACCCCTCTTCTTTCGTTATCCCATCCTTCCTTATCCCACTCTCTGTCCCGTTTCACCTAGTGCAAAAATTAAATCGTTTACAATTAAAAAAGAAAAAAAAAAAAAGAA
>NW_025222753.1:0-1353 GCF_014066325.1 Apis laboriosa
GAAAATTAAATGTTTTGCAGATCAGAGGAAATAAAAATTTTAAGGAATGTATTTATTTATTATAATTTATTAACATACATTGATTTATTTAATGAAATTAGATTTAGAAATAAAAAAAAATCAAATAATCTTCGGACTTACAATGAAACAATAATTAAACATTAACATTTGTTTGAATTCATCATTCAATCATATATTTTACAGTTGGTGAATCGCATGCTTTAAATTGTTTAGTTATATTGTTATTATATTACAAATTTTTAAATATAATTATTTAACTTTTAAAATGAATTGATGAAATAAATAAGCGATTAAATATTATATAATATTATTATAAGTAAATTCAAATAGAAATTTAATATTTCTTTTTTTATCTTTTTATCTATATTAATTATAAATAATTTCATATTATATCATATTTTTTATTTCAGATCATAATTATATGATTGATAATTATCATTTAATTTAATTTAAAATTACTCTATATTGTTCTTTTAAAAAATTGGCGTTTATAATATTTTAAAACACAATTATACAAAAATTATAATTAAAAATTACAATATAGTGTAATGTAGATCTAGATTTAATTTATAAAAAATGTATGAATTGATTTATAAATATATAAATCATTATATTTATTAATTTTCAATTAATTTTGAGTTTGTAAAAGTATAAAGACTGAATAAAAATATAAAAAATATATTAATTAATTATTTAATATATATAAATATATAGTATGCAATAAATGATTGTAAAAATTATTGAAAAAACATACATATAAATAAATTATTGTATAGAGACTCACATAAGTAATGAAATATATAAATAAATTAATTAATAATTCTTAAAGTAAATAAATTAATAAATAAATAAAGAAATTAAGAAATAATAACTTTAAAATGTAAATGCAGTTCTTTAATTTACAAATATATATCAATTTTTTATTGTAATAAATTCGTAATGTTATAAATTAATAATAAAAGTTTAAAAATTATTAAGTTATTCATTATTATATTTGTAAAATCAGTTTTGATCTAGTCGGCAAATTACGTATGTTCTCGTTAAATTTCGCTTTCGCGACCGCCTATAAATAGGAGACGGGTCGCGAGACGGAACTCATTTCGAAGCGAACTTTCATAATGGAAAGGTCGATATTATAACGCTTTAAGTAAATTTTAGTAATAAAGAATATTATTTAATTATTTTTTATCATAATTTATAACATTTGGAATAATTGTCATATATTATATATTATTTATTCATTTTATTTTTTAAATTTATTTTTTATTTATTTATTCATTTTATTTTTTTAATTATTTATTCTTTATTTATTTATTCATTTATTAATTAATT
>NW_025222754.1:0-246 GCF_014066325.1 Apis laboriosa
TATATTTAAAGTTAATACAAAGGTAATGTTTTCTTATTTTTTTGACTATAATATCGATTTTAATTGAAGAAAAATTTGCAAAAGGAGAAAAACTCTTCAAGCTCCCTCTTTCGATATACAACCTAACTTAAACCTTCGAATTATAATAAGATAGTGGATCTAGTTGAAGATTGATATTATTATTTCGAATATATTTAAAGTTAATACAAAATAAAGTTTCTTTGTTTTTTTGAGTATAATATCGAT
>NW_025222755.1:0-329 GCF_014066325.1 Apis laboriosa
AAGAAAAGAAACCAAAGAAACAATATGTGAAGTGGGCAGCTGTTTTATGGTATATTTATATACACGTTTTAGGAGTATACGCTATCTGGTTGATGTTTACTTCTGCCAAATGGATGACTATATTTTATAGTAAGTTTTATAAATTTTCCTTATAATTACATAAACACTTTTAAAAAAATTTTCAATTAATTATTAATTTTATTATTTAATTATTTAGTATATTCAGTATATATGAATAAATTTTTTTTTATACCAAATAATTTTTTTCTTTGACAATAGCTATGAATATAATAGAATCTAAAATAATTTTTGAAGCGTTACTTTGAAGT
>NW_025222756.1:0-1156 GCF_014066325.1 Apis laboriosa
CACAGTTCGTCGAAATTAGGATTCCTGAGCGAAAGAGCTACAAAACATATGGGAATCAATATTACCTTTCAGAATTTCAACTTTCTATGCGGGATTGTGATAGATAACTTTTTTCAGAACGTTCTCGGTTTAGAATTCGCGTATATCTGTTTTTCGTGTCGAAATGTTGCACTTTCATGCAAAATCGAATTTTCACATCGAAATTCATCGAAACTCAAATATCGGAATAGAAACGTCAAGCTCAACGATATTTCAATTCACAGATCGCCAAAATTAGGATTCTTGTGCGGAAGAGCTACAAAACTTATGGAAATCAATATTTCTTTACNGAATTTCAAGTTTCTATGCGGGATAGTGCTAGATAACGTTTTTCAGAACGTTTTCGATTTAGAATACGCATATATCTGTTTTTCGTATCGAAATGATGCCATTTCATGCAAAATCGAATTTTCACAGCGGAATTCATCGAAATATGAATATCAGAATAGAAACTTCAAGCTGAACGATATTTCAATTCACAGATCTCCAAAATTAGGATTCTTTGCGGAAGAGCTACAAAACTTATGGAAATCAATATTTCTTTTCAGAATTTCGTTTCTATGCGGGATTGTAATAGATAACGTATTTCAGAACGTTTTCGATTTAGAATTCGCATATATCTGTTTTTCGTGTCGAAATGATGCGATTTCATGCAAAATCGAATTTTCACAGCGAAATTCATCGAAACTCGAATATCAGAATAGAAACGTCAAGCTCAACGATATTTCAATTCACAGATCGCCAAAATTAGGATTCCTTTGCGGAAGAGCTACAAAACTTATGGAAATCAATATTTCTTTTCAGAATTTCGTTTCAATGCGGGATTGTAATAGATAACGTATTTCAGAACGTTTTCGATTTAGAATTCGCATATATCTGTTTTTCGTGTCGAAATGATGCGATTTCATGCAAAATCGAATTTTTACAGCGAAATTCATCGAAATTCGAATATCAGAATAGAAACGTCAAGCTCAACGATATTTCAATTCACAGTTCGTCGAAATTAGGATTCCTGAGCGGAAGAGCTACAAAACATATGGGAATCAATATTACCTTACAGAATTTCAACTTTCTATGCGGGATTGGGATAGATAACTTTTTTCAGAACGTTCTCGGT
>NW_025222757.1:0-1245 GCF_014066325.1 Apis laboriosa
TTAATATCTCTTCTTTTTTTAGATCCTCTTTGTCTTTTTTTTTTTTTTCTTTCTGTTTTTAGAGATTGTACGAGGTCCAGAACGAACTCAACGCTCGTCCAAGGGAAGGGAAGTCTGAGAGAGGAAAGAGGATCAATAGTAAAACACGATATTCGAGTTTCTCGAGGATTAACCTGGTCACGCAGTTGCACTTGCCTCGATGGTTCTTCCTTTGATCGTTTCGAGTCTTTTTTAAAGATTGTGCAGATATCTCTTCGTTGCACGGCTCGTTGGAGAAGAACGTTCGGCAACGTAACAGAGCAATTTGACGATAAGTTTGCTCTGTTTAATTATAGAAATTGCTCGTTTAAACGACCGTTTCGCGTGCTTGATCGAGTAAATATCCTCGAGGATGCGATCTTCGAATCTTCGAATCTTTTCTTTTCTCGAACAATTCTTCGAGAACGATTAACGAATAATAATAAAATACGATAGCAATTTTTTTTTCTCAAATATTCAGACCATGAAACGATCACGTTTTCTAATGAAGAAAGAATCTTGGCAATCATTATATCAATTTTTCTCAATCTTCTCTCTATTTATTAAACTATAAATATATTTTTCTTTTCCAAAGAAGAGAAATTTATGCGTCAAGCGTGCGATAATTGTATTAAAATTTTCGAAATTACTTTCAGCGATCCCTATTGAGCGAAGCCAGGTCCGGCGCATTGTCCCAACAGGGCCAGGCATGCATTTATGTATGCAATACTCCGAGACTTGGAGCGCCTCGACACCCTAATACGCCGTTATAATTTATAGCAGGCTGCTCCACGCTTTCGGATACATCATCATCCTGCAATATCGATCGGCCGTACAATGAATAATCATGCTTCTTCCTCGAAATGTGAAAACCTCCTTGGCGAGTATTGATGTAACTCTTATCTTTATTGGCGAAACGATGAAAAGTTAAGTTCTGACGAAAGAAAAACAAATAAATTAGGGATCTTGGACTGAAGAAATTAAAAAAAAAAAAGAAAAAGGAATATAGAAAGTAAAATTTCCGAAAAACTAAAAATATTCGCAATATTTGATTTACAGAAAAAAAGTATATCATCAATGAGATGATGACGTGGAGAAAACACGGAATTAAATTATTTCAAAAAAAAAAAAAAAAAAAAAAAAANAAAAAAAAAATGAAGTGAAAGTCAAGAGAGAAAAATTCTCCTTCATAATTTCTTCATAAAAATTTTCGATCTAAAACTTTAC
>NW_025222758.1:0-238 GCF_014066325.1 Apis laboriosa
GTTCCATTCTATAATTATTTTATAATTATTTGACTCCAAATTGAGTAATTAAATACGAGTGTATTTAAAAGTTACAAATATATCAAAATTTTGTTTTTATTATTCGTTTCACTATAATATTATTTGATTCCAAAGTGAGTAATTAAATACGACTGCGTTTAAGAGTTACAAATATATCAATATTTTGTTTTTATTATTCATTTCACTATATGTTCCATTTGTTTCATTCCATAATATA
>NW_025222759.1:0-226 GCF_014066325.1 Apis laboriosa
ATATTATTACTCGTTATATTGATAATATTGATAATATTAGTTTTTGTTAATTATGTATAATATAAATAGCAAAATATGACGTACATTTCCTAAATAATTCTTAAAATATTTGCATAACAAGAAAGATACACAATAAAGGTAAATGAATGAAATGAATATTTGTATGAAATGTAAAAGTAAAATAAAAAAAAATAGAAATAGAAATTAGAGATAACAAAAAACTTAA
>NW_025222760.1:0-828 GCF_014066325.1 Apis laboriosa
AATACTTGTCGATTATTTAACTTAATTTTAACATTTCCACAAGATTGTTCTAAGAAGAGAAAACTGGCCAAAGATCCCTTTTCTTATCTTCTCAAATACAACAAATTACTTAACTTAATCTCAATCCATACATTTCCACAGGATTGTTCTAGGAGGGGGAGAACTGGCCAAGGATCCCTTTGCTTAGCAANCAAATACTACAAATTATTTAACTTAATCTCAATCCATACATTTCCACAGGATTGTTCTAGAGAGGGGAAACTGACCAAGGATCCCTCTTCTTATCTCCTCAAATACTACAAATTATTTAACTTAATTTTAATCCATACATTTCCACAGGATTGTTCTAAGAAGAGAAAACTGGCCAAGGATCCCTTTTCTTATCTCCTCAAATACTACAAATTATTTAACTTAATCTCAATCCATACATTTCCACAAGATTGTTCTAAGAAGAGCAAACTGACCAAGAATCTTTCCACAGGATTGTTCTAGGAGGGGGAGAACTGGCCAAGGATCCCTTTTCTTATCAAATACTTGTCGATTATTTAACTTAATCTCAATCCATACATTTCCACAGGATTGTTCTAGGAGAGAGGGAACTGACCAAAGGTCCCCTTTTTATTCGAGGTTAAGCAGAAAAACCGGGTCAAGGGGATTCTGAACGAAAAAGGGTTCGGTTCGTATTATANTCCTCAAATACTACAAATTATTTAACTTAATTTTAATCCATACATTTCCACAGGATTGTTTTAAGAAGAGAAAACTGGCCAAGGATCCCTTTTCTTATCTCCTCAAAAACTACAAATTATTTAACTTAATCTCAATCCA
>NW_025222761.1:0-882 GCF_014066325.1 Apis laboriosa
ATATTAATATTATATAATATTTATATAATTTAAAAATAATTTATAATATTGTATAATAATTATATAATATTTTAATATTTTATATTTTAAATGTATTATAAGTTTATAAATATTTAGACATAAATTCTGAACAAATGAATAAATAGAGAAATGAACAAATAATTAAATAAAATAAATAAAAAGTATATAAAAAAGTAAAAGTATGTAAAAGTATATAAACAATTTTATACAAATATAAGTAAACAAAATAATGAAGTCTAGAAATAAATCATTTATTAAATGAATGATTAAAAATATAAATTATTAAACTAATAAATATTTCTTTATACATAACTTGATACAAAATACATAAAATATAAATGAACAAAATATAAAATCTATAAACAAATTTACAGAAGAATGAATGTATAAAAGAACAAATATATGTATATATAATTAAATAAATAAAGAAATATATAATTTAATGCATGCAAAAATAAATGTATAAATGAATATATTTTTATTGTTTCATAAATAAGTATATGAAAGAAAAAAGTTTACAAATAAGTCATTAAACAAACGAATGAATAAATATATAAATAATTGAATAAAGAAAAAAATGAATAAATAAATAATTTGATATAAATAAGCAAAAGAAAGAGTCTACAAATAAATCAATAGAAAATAAAAAGTCCAAAAATAACTCATTAGACAGATATATGAAGAAAAAAATAAATAGATAAAAAAATGAATAACTAAAAAAGTAAACACATAATAATACATAATAAATATATAAATAAATACATAATAAAAGTACATGATAAATAAAAATACATAATAAATAGATAATAATACATAATAAATAAATACATAATACATAAATAATTTAATATATACATAATA
>NW_025222762.1:0-268 GCF_014066325.1 Apis laboriosa
TGTTATTATTATATGGAAGATTCAAAAAATCATTTAGTCCAAGCCATAATCTTCTTCTTCTTCGATATCTTCTTTTCCAAATATTATTAAAACTATTATTTCTGTAAAAGATTATAAATTCCTCTTTTTCAATGTCCTTCTTCCAATTTTAATATCATTACAACTCTTTTTGCATAAACTATGCAATAATTCGTATAATATACACTTCAATTCAAAAGTTTAAGAAAACACGTTTTCTAATCGAATTAGAAAGATTGTGAATTCGATA
>NW_025222763.1:0-1691 GCF_014066325.1 Apis laboriosa
TATAGGATTCTCGTACAAAATCATTCGATTTATTTCTCGAACATCATGAATCATGAATCATATGTCTTTTCGTATCTTTCTTGTTCGAACGTAGCATTCAATCGAATTCCCCTCCCCCACGAATCAACGACAAGAGGCACGAAAAACGGTGGAAGGATCGAGGAAGAGATACCGTAAAGACGCGTATTTTAAAGACTTCGGGATCCGTTAGAACGCGCAGTTTTGGCCACGCAATCACGTATCTGTGGGAAACACCGGCCAGGTTCCACAAAGTTTCGCGTAAAAGTAAGCTCGGCCCTCGTAAAAAAGGAGGATTCGAACGTGAAACGATCCAAGGGGTTTGCCGCTTAGGTGACACCGGTGTGCCAAGGGTTGTCAAACCCCTCGAGATCCACCCCCGTGAAAGTAACCCCTGCAGCCTGCATCGCCGCTCTCCTCGATGTTCCTCGATCCGTGCAAAGGAGACCTCCATAAGAATCGGATCGAATGGACCCAACGCGTTTCTTTATCGCGTTACACTAACCGAATTCCGAACCGAAGATGGAAACGCTGACCCGCGGCTCCCTGTTTTCTATGCAAGAAAGAAAAAAAAAAAGGAACTATTTCATNGATGTTCGTTTTTCATGATCGTAATAGTTTAAAGAATGTTCAAAGGATTAATCCGAACGTGAAAAATTAATTTTTATTTCATGTGTGTTACGAAAATAGTAAAGAAATAAATATCAAATATATATATATATTTGAAGAGATATAAATCTTAATAACTATTTCATTTCTCGATATACGAAGATGAGATGTTCGTTTTTCATGATCGTAATAGTTTAAAGAATGTTCAAAGGATTAATCCGAACGTATTCGAACGTGAAAAATTAATTTTTATTTCATGTGTGTTACGAAAGTAGTAAAGAGATAAATATCAAATATATATATATATATATTTGAAGAGATATAAATCTTAATAATTTAATAATTATTTAATAATAATAATAATAATCTACGTATAATTTTCTAATGCAAACCTCCATCGAGGTTAAAATTCTTTCGACGATATACTTAAGGTTGTTTCCTTCCCTCGCCGTTTCCATCAATCGATACCTCGCCGCACCTTACAACCTCCTTTAGTACCAAACGGACCAACGAGATCCGCTCACCTTTTATTTCTTTCTGTTTCACAATTAAAGTACAAAGTAGCCACCGATAGGTATCCATTGTAGAGTTTCGCTATGAGAATTAAAAAAAAAAAAAAAATAAAAGGGAATAAACGCAAACAGAGACGTGACACTGGGGGGGAAGGAAGGGGGAGGGGAGGTGGAGACAAGCATCGAGTTCGACGCGTTGCTTAAAAGGTTATCTCTCTCTCTCTCTCTCTCTCTCTCTCTCTCTCTCTCTCTCTCTCTCTTTCTCTCTCTCTCTCTCTCCTCTTTTGTGAATTAGATTTTGTGGACTGCGCGAGGTCTTGAAAAACTTGGAAGGCCGCTTTCATCACAGAGGAGAGCCGATATCGTGAGTATTAAACAGATTCCAAGGGTACGGAAAGAGGGAAAAGGGTGGTTGGGAGGGGATAAGGAAGGAGAGAAAGAGAAAAGGAGTGGTAAAAGGGTGTTATTAGGCTGGAGGGAACTGGTCAAAGGGAATGCAAAAGAACGAGAGAGGAGGAGAGGAAGAAGAAGAGGAGGGGGAAGGAAGAGGGG
>NW_025222764.1:0-1101 GCF_014066325.1 Apis laboriosa
TTCATTGCCGAATAATCAGGAAATGGAAACTATAACAAAACATAAAATATTATAATTAAAACATAATTCTATTTGAAAAAATTGAAGGAAATAATAAAACTAGAAAATATATAAAAATAATTACCTCTTCGCGTGATGGATGATCGCCTTATTCTCTTGAAAAACACTGACTCTATTTTATAAAAACACTGACTCTATCTCGAATATTAAAAAAATAATAATAAAAATAAAAGACTATCAATTGTATTCATAATTTATAATCGACGAGCAAACACTGACTCTAATTTCGCGACTGATTATTATAATTAAATTCAATTAGAACAGCTGTGTTCTAAAAAAATACTTAAAATACTATTACGAAACAAACACTGATTCTATTGACCGCATTGCACGCGGTCACAATTTTCTGAAAGAAAAATTGTATTAAATGAGCATGGGATAAAAAAATGCTCTTGACGAAAGGGTGCTGAAAAGAAAAAATGACGAAAAGGTAGCCAGAAGGGTTACCAAAATAGATATCCACTCAATATAAATCCGAACAAACCGTGAGTGGAACATTTTTTATATCTCGCAACACTACTATACTAAAATTTCCAAAGAAAACGCGAAGAGTGCTTTATTGTATTTGCAACACAATTCTTAATCCAAAAAAAAAAAATAAAAAAATAAAAAATTCGCGGATTTATAATCAGTAAAGTATTTTAATTTACGAAACTCTATTAAACTAATTTATGCACTCGTGTTTTATTATACGCAACACTAATAGCGGAAGATTGCAGTCATATCCAGAGACTGCTGTTATAACCACCCTTGTGCAGTTTCTTAACTGCAATAGGTGATTCAGGAGCATTTCCACAATTCAAGTGGAAGAAATATGGGCAATTCGTAAATACGGAATTTTACTTTAAACAACGCGATCATTTGTTAACGCAACACTACTTTTTAAAATTCACTATTTTTATTTTTTATAAATGAAAAGCTACTTCAAATATTCTGATACTATAAATCGCTATAGAAATGCAAGTTTAAATAAAAAAAAATAAAATAATAGACTAGTTCATAATTAAAATATTAAAGCAATCGCGATATTTTTCACAACGC
>NW_025222765.1:0-576 GCF_014066325.1 Apis laboriosa
AATTTCGTCTTCTTTATACGACTATAGCGTACGAACCGCCTGTGCCACCGTAACCAGTGAATACTGAGTGTAAAGAGCAATCTTTCCCGCTTGCAACGCGCACCGGAAGTCCCATGTATCTCCAGTATTTTCGGAGATACAGCCGATTTTATAAGGCACTGTTTTAAATNTTATACGACCATAGCGTATGAACCGCCTGTGCTACCGTTACCAGTGAAGATGTGTGTAAAGAGCAATCTTTCCCGCTTGCAACTTACTCCGGAATTCCCATGTATCTCCAGTATTTTCGGAGATACAGCCGTTTTAATAAGGCTCTGTTTTAAATATTCTGAAATTTCGTCTTATTTATACGAACATAGCGTATGAACCACCTGTGCTACCGTAACCAGTGAAGATTGAGTGTAAAGAGCAATCTTTCCCGCTTGCAACGCGCACAGGAAGTCCCATGTATCTCCAGGATTTTCGGAGATACAACCGTTTTAATGAGGCACTGTTTTAAATATTCTGAAATTTCGTCCTCTTTATGCGACCATAGCGTATGAACCCCTTGTGCTAGCGTAACCAGTGAAGATTGAG
>NW_025222766.1:0-213 GCF_014066325.1 Apis laboriosa
AATTTCGTCTTCTTTATACGACTATAGCGTCTGAACCGCCTGTGCCACCGTAACCAGTGAAGACTGAGTGTAAAGAGCAATCTTTCCCGCTTGCAACGCGCACAGGAAGTCCCATGTATCTCCAGCATTTTCGGAGATACAGCCGTTTTAATGAGGCACTGTTTTAAATATTCTGAAATTTTGTCTTATTTATACGACTATAGCGTCTGAACC
>NW_025222767.1:0-1926 GCF_014066325.1 Apis laboriosa
TTGAATTTTCCAAAAATCAATAATCAATTAACATTATCATATTTATTTCATTTTATACATCCATAGATTTTTATAATAACCATGAGAAAGTATCGTTCAACAACAATCTCTGATACATCTTCAATTTTCCAAAAATCAATAATCAATTGGATTAACATCACCATATTTATTTCATTTTATTCATAGATTTTCATAATAATCATTCATAAGAAAATATCGTTCAACAGCAATCTTTGATACATCTTGAATTTTCCAAAAATCAATAATCAATTAATATCACCATATTTATTTCATTTTATACATCCACAGATTTTTATAATAATCATGAGAAATTATCGTTCAATAGCAATCTCTGATACATCTCAAATTTTCCAAAAATCAATAATCAATTGAATTAACATCACCATATTTATTTCATTTTATTCATAGATTTTCATAATAATCATTCATAAGAATATGTCGTTCAACAGCAATCTTTGATACATCTTCAATTTTCCAAAAATCAATAATCAATTGGATTAACATCACCATATTTATTTCATTTTATTCCACAGATTTTTTTAATAATCATGAGAAATTATCGTTCAATAGCAAACTCTGATACATCTTGAATTTTCCAAAAATCAATAATCAATTGGATTAACATCACCATATTTATTTCATTTTATTCATAGATTTTCATAATAATCATTCATAAGAAAGTATCGTTCAACAGCAATCTTTGATACATCTTGAATTTTCCAAAAATCAATAATCAATTAACATCACCATATTTATTTCATTTTATTCATAGATTTTCATAATAATCATTCATAAGAAAATATCGTTCAATCAATCTTTGATACATCTTTAATAATTTCCAAAAATCTTTGATACATCTTGAATTTTCCAAAAATCAATAATCAATTAACATCATCATATTTATTTCATTTTATTACATTTCATTATATCCATAGATTTTCATAGTAAGCATTCGTGAAAAAGTATCGTTCAACAGCAATCTCTGATGCATCTTGAATTTTCCAAAAATTAATAATCAATTGGATTAATATTATTTATTCTATCATTCTTACATTTCTATATTCTATATTCTATATTTTTATATATACTATACGTTCACAGATTTCTCAGAATAACGCGATCATCTTGAATTTAAAAAGAAAAAAAAAAAAAAAAAGGAAAATTAATAATCAATTGGATCAACATTACCATATAAATCGAGCAATCCAATTTAAGAAATCAAAGTCAGTGGAACGAGTAAACGAAAGGGTGGCCGGTCGGCGCGAAAGAAGGAAGAGATGAGGTCTGGTTACGGCCTGGTTATCCTCGGAGGACGAAGGGTACAGTGATTTAACCGAGGAAAGGTTTGCTCCCTTGGTTTACAAGCCGTTTCCCTATATCGAGCTGAATCTAGTTAGAATTTATGCAGCCAGGTCAGCCGAAAGTGGTCGATGCATATGCATCGAATGTAACGCGTTTGCTTAGATTCCGGGCTTCTGATCGTGGTTGCGGCCTTTCACCAGTTTGCAATTCCTCTAACGATAACAATTTCGAACCTGACCCTAGGATCTTACGAGTTTCCCCCCCTCCCCCTCTGCCGTCTAAGCGGCCTCTTCCTCCTTTGTCTTCCAATCCTTTCATCATACCCTTAATGACCGTCGATTAATTGATTCCCTCCTTCCTTCATCCTTCGATTGGTGCAAGCCTCGAATACAAGTTACCAGTTCAGAAACGTTCGGTTGAACGAAGCTAAAGTTCTAGAAGAATTTTATTTCGAGAGTCGATTCTCTCTCTGTCGATCGAAATTTTCAGATTTTTACTTCGTCACGAATTAACACGAATTAATCTCAAATTCTCCTCTATTTTACCGTTGTAAATTAATTTTTATAGTTATATTTTTTTTTTTGCCAATTTCTGGCGAAAATT
>NW_025222768.1:0-257 GCF_014066325.1 Apis laboriosa
TATTAGGATTAATATTAATATATTATAAATCTTTGAAATAAAATTAAAAAATGAAGAATGAAAAATAGAAATGAATATTTTTCTTTTTTGAATGATACAGATTTCGAGTAAATACCTTCTGTTTTTAACATTTTATAGTACAATATAATGTATTAAAGTTATAAATATGAATTTCCGATTTTAAAAACGAACAAAAATGATGAAAAAAATATAATGCAACTTTTTCACAATACCAATTGTATGTACAACGAATTGGC
>NW_025222769.1:0-343 GCF_014066325.1 Apis laboriosa
GCATAGATGTGAAACTAATTGTAAGATTATTTTTAAGAAAGATGTACTATAATATTGCCATACAATCTATTAGCTGAGATATTGATGAAGAATAATATTCTCTCTTTCCAAAAATTTATATTGATAAAAAGAAAAAGAAGAATAATGAAAATGTACAAAATAAACAAAGATGTACTATAATATTGCCATACAATCTATTAGCTGAGATATTGATGAAGAATAATATTCTCTCTTTCCAAAAATTTATATTGATAAAAAGAAAAAGAAGAATAATGAAAATTAATAAATAAAATAGCAAAGGATAGTAAAAGCATATGAAACTAAATAAGACTAATATTCCTAA
>NW_025222770.1:0-448 GCF_014066325.1 Apis laboriosa
AATGTTATAGAATCCTGATGAATCGCTTCTTCCAAGTTTGCGCCCGAAGGAAACCATTTCCTCGTGGAAATGATAATCGAGGAAAAGTTGTTTGTGATAGAATGTAATTAAGAAAAAAAAGAAACGAAAAGCGATATACTTTACACGTATATTCTATCAGAAATGTATATATCCTATATTATAGAATCCTGATGAATCGCTTCTTCCAAGTTTGCGCCCGAAGGGAACCATTTCCTCGTGGAAATGATAATCGAGGAAAAGTTGTTTGTGATAGAATGTAATTAAGAAAAAAAAGAAACGAAAAGCGATATACTTTACACGTATATTCTATCAGAAATGTTATAGAATCCTGATGAATCCGCTTCTTCCAAGTTTGCGCCCGAAGGGAACCAATCCTAGTGGAAATGATAATCGAGAAAAAGTTGTTTGTGATAGAATGTAATTAAGA
>NW_025222771.1:0-308 GCF_014066325.1 Apis laboriosa
AACAAATAACGAAAAGAGATGATATTTTTATACCCTTTGAATAATAATCGTTAGTAATGTTAGTTAGTAAATTAATTCGTTAGCAGTTCAATGGAATTTCTAACTTTGTAAAGTAGAGAGAAATATTTTTATACGCGCGAGAGATTCGCGTAATCATTTATACGCCTGTATTCATCACGTTGGCGGTGAATCGAAACACGTGGTACGTTTACGGAAAGTCTGGTAAACTTCTGTAATCGATGACGTTTAAAATAGTGGCTTAAACCGTTACGTTACCGATTTGTTACCGAGAATCGACGTTATATATA
>NW_025222772.1:0-627 GCF_014066325.1 Apis laboriosa
TATTGTAATAATATATTATAGTAATATATAACATATATAATTTTATAATAATATTAACGAAATTGTAAACTGTATAATTGATAATATAATAAGTGAAAATGAGAATCGTAACGACGCAATTCCACAGCCTAATCGCACACATACATAATGTGGAAAATACGTCGTGCACGATCATTAACTTATCGTCAGTCGCCGATAAAAACTTACAAACTATGATCATCATGCCCATTGCCTCTCTCTCATCCAAGTAACACTTGGGCACGTGAGTGAGATCGTGGCAATGGACACGGAAAGGGTTAAATCTGAAAATCCTGAACTAAAAAGATATTATAAGTATCTATTTTTTCTCTAACGGACTAATATTCTTTATTTTATCATCTATTTTTATTTTAAATTTTACTTGAATGATTCTAAGTTTATTAAATATTAAAATTATGATATCTAATATGCAAAAGAAAAATAAATAAGAAATTTATTTATAGCAAGAAATACTAAATGCAAAATAAAATTATTGAATTAAATATTAAAGTTAACATTAATAGAAATAATCTCAGGCGATTCCTTCATCAAAACATAATTTCAAAAATAAGAAACATAATGTTCAATATTATTGTTTTGATTCCGAAA
>NW_025222773.1:0-265 GCF_014066325.1 Apis laboriosa
TAATTTTAATCTTTTAAAAATTGGAAAGAAAATATAAAGCAACGATTTCGATTTTTATTCCTCTAAATAAATAAATAATTGCAATAAGCTTTTTCAAAATATTACGTAATATTCCTTTCATTTTTTTTTCTCTCTTTACAAATCTCGATGAAAAAAAAAAAAAGAAAAAACTAAAAAATATCTTCAAATTATTAAACAAACGTTTTATCCTACTTTTGTATTATCCATTTCACAATCGAAGACGACACTCACAACAATTACTGCT
>NW_025222774.1:0-203 GCF_014066325.1 Apis laboriosa
GCGATCTGTGAATAGAAATATAGTTGTGCGTTTCTTTTCTGATATAGGAGTTTCGATGAACTCCCCTGTGAAAATTCGATTTTGCACGAAAATGCATATTTCCGTCATAAAAATCAGAATAACTGCGAATTCTATGTCGAAAACGTTCGGACATACCATAACTAGCACTAACCCGGTTAGAAACTTGAAATTCTGAAAAGAAA
>NW_025222775.1:0-592 GCF_014066325.1 Apis laboriosa
CATAAAAAATAAGAAACCTTTAAAAAAAAAATCGTATAAATATTTATATATAATAAATATTCACGTTACTACATCATTTAATCGAATAGCGTCCCAATTCCAAGACCGTTGCCGCAGTCGCAAATTCGTCGCAACGAATAAAAATGCAAACGCGATCTAAAAAAAGAAAAAAAAGAAAAAAAAAGACACGTTCATTGCCACGAGAAACGACGACAACACGCCTCGCGTACTCGCAACGATCGTCTCGATANACTCTCGAACCCCCCCCCCCCCCCCCGTGGCTATGCAAAACTCACTGCAGTTTAACTGTCGCGATACGTGCGTTAACCACCACGCTTATGATTTATTCAGCTGTTTGCACCTGTTTCTTGAATAAAGGGTCGAGAGGCCGGCCGGAAGTATCCGCATTCGCGCGGAAAACGTGCGCCACTTTTACGCCGCGTTAACCCTTTCCGCTCTATCCTATTTTTCCTCTCCTTGTGTTTCTATACGAAATTGTATAAACTGGAATAAATCCAATTCGAACAGTGAACTTTCATTGGGACATCGAGAGATTGGTGTAGATCTCATACAAGTATATTTCTATTCTTGT
>NW_025222776.1:0-133211 GCF_014066325.1 Apis laboriosa
ACTCGCGGTTTATTGTTCGAATTTATTTCGAATGGAAGATATTTTTGTTTGTAGCCCATTTGGCTATTAAATTGTTTCCTTTTTCAGCAATTCTTTTCACATTCTGCGTTTGCTGTAAGTATATATTTTTTTTTTCTATACATGTAAGTATATTTCTCTTTATCATTGTTGAGAACTTTTCCAAATCTTTTAAAATATCGAATTTAAATTCGTTTGACTAAATCTTTTGGGAATAATTGTGAATGTTCGTTATAACATTTTATTTTTGTTACTATTCCATAGTCATATTTATTGAATCGCTCTTTACTTTTTTTAATTATTTTTTTAATTATATTGATCTTTTAAATAAGTAACGTTTCATATTAATTATTAGTTATGTTTGGAGAAAATATAATTTTCGAAGTTTTCATCAATTCGAAAGTAAGTATATTTTGTATAATTTTTATTAATCCTTTTCCCTTTTTTTTTAAATACTGTACTAGTATACAATAGAATACTAATATACAGTAGTAAAGAATAATTGTGTTTCGTGTAATTCCCTTCATTTTATTGAGATTTTTCTCTAAATAGGCTCTCTAAAATTTTTATATATGAGAAAATAGTATTTTTAAATTTGTACTGCACAACCTATTTAGTTAGTGGATAAAACCTATAAAAAATTGTAGGCTTAGATGAGAATATTTTAAGATATAATTTTTTTCTTGAGAATCGTATTCGAAGATTAGAATGATGTTTCTTTTTAAGAATCGAAATTATCTTTATCAATTAGGATATTTTTTAAGTTTAATGAAGTTTAAAGAATCGTGAAATTTTAGAATAAAAGTAGTAAAAGTTTTAGAATGTAAGTATATGGCTTGTAGAACTGCTGTTATAGAAATGTTGCTTTGGGTAGAATATATGTGATTGCATGTACAATAATAATAATAGTAATATTACTACTATTATAATTAATAGAATATAATATAATAGTAATGATATTATTATGAATACTGTTGAAATTAAAAATGGTTGTGGTCAATAAAATATGTTACGTAATTTTGCATTTTTATTTTGCTTTTAAATTTTAAATATCAATTTTTTATATTTTCATGACAATGAATATATAAAATATTGATATATGTATATAGTAATGTATATGAAATTGTTTACATTTAATTATGATTTTATTTAACTTTTTTTTTAGCTTGTCGTTCAGGTTTTTATTAGGATTCTTTTTATTTGTTTTGTATGACAATGTTGCAAAATTGTATTGCATGATATTTTTGAAAAAATAATTCTTCGAATATAATCTTCTGAATATTTTTATTTTTTGAAATATTTTATTTATTTTATTTTTTTAAAAAGCAATTGCAATTATTAGATCTTTAATTTATTGATTCATTATTTATTTTGTTTGTTTATTTATTTTCGGTGTTTGAAAATTTATTTTATTTTTCTTAAAACATTACTTTTCTTTCATGTATTTTTTGATTAGAATTTCATATTTTAACTTTCTTTTTGTATTATTTGTTTTTATGTACTTTTTTTTACCAGATATTTTATTAGTTTGTTGTAAATCAATTATTTTATGATTTTTTTTTTAATCGTATTCATTCATCGTGTAGGGATCCTAAATATTCTTAGAATGTTGTATGCTTAATGCTTTAAGAAATGTTAAATTTTTTGTGTGTAGAATATTTTAGAATATGAAATTCAATTTTATCGAATGTTAGGTTTAGTCTGTATTGCTTGTTTCTCTAAATATGAGATGAGAAAATGTCTTGAATGTGATCACAAATTAGATATAGAAATCCTATATCTAGTCTGTGATAGTTAATATGATTATTATAATTTATAAGATATATTTAATAATATATATTTAATAATATATTTTGTAAGAAATAGTGTCAGCTAACTGGGTTTCAAGTATGATTATATTTTTTATAAATTTTAATATTTTAAATTATTTATTAATTTTAAAGTATATAACAGATGATATACAAGCATAGATATTTATTTTATGTATTCATTTAAATTGTCGTATCCTAGATTACGTAAGAAATATTTTGATCTTTTTTGAAATTGATATTTCATAATGTGACGTAAAATCCCATAAAAATTTTATTAAAAATTCTTCATTTATGTATTTGATTACGCAAAAAAATAGATAAAAACAGGAAATGATAGATTAAAGATAGACATAGGAATTGAGTCTAGTGCCATCTCGTATCAAAAACATCTTACCATGAACAGTAAAATAGAATAGGAATTGATATTTAGCGCTATCTCTCGATTGCCAAAGATATTTTTCTTCTAAAATTTTTTAACAGATGGTGCTAATTATCAATTCTTATTTTATTTCATCTGATTTTGGATACATGTTTTTAGCTCGAAAGATGGCGATAGTGATCAACTCTATTTTTATTCTTCTTCTGCTATTTGCTCTCTTTTTTTTTGTGTGTTTTATTTACAACATTTTAGAGATGGCACTGATTCAAAAATTTTCATCCTATCTGTATTCTTTCACTGTTTGCTCTTTTTGGTCTTCAAGAAGGGATTCTAATTAACTTTGTTTTTTTTTAACTTACATATCGATTGAAAATCTTAAGAAAGTTTATTTAATCCAATTTTTATACATTGTAAATATTTATTTACATTTTATATATATATCTATTTTTGTCGTATTATGAAAAAAGTAAAATTTCGCGCTTTCAATAATTTTCCATTCATTAAAATCTAATTTTAATAAAATATTATTTGAGTTTTAAGATAAATTAAGTGAAAGATATATAATATTTATATTTAGAAAAGTATAAGATTTTATTAATGGTAGAATATAATATAATATTAAAATTATAATATAATATTGAAATTGATTGAAAATTTATCTTAAATTCTCAGCTTCAAGTAAATTAAATTTTTGATAGCTAGGAATTATTGAAATGAAGAAAAATTATTTAATTTTTATAGATAAGTTATAAATTATTTTAGATTTTAATTAAATTATGTTTTTTTTTTTAAATTTTAATTTCTCATTTCAATATTCTCATACATGTCCATAATTTGTTATGGATTAAATACTAAATCCAAATATCTTCTTTCGCAATTATAAAATTTCTACGTCAAATATTTCATAAATATTTAACCATACAGAAATTAAATTAATCAACTCTTAACCAACTAATCAAATTTAATCATTTAATTTCTAAACAGTCAAATATCAATCATTTTGGTATTAAAATTCAGAATTTTTTCAAGAAGTGAAATTTATTATTTTTACTTCTAAATAACTTATTTATTAATCCAATCGTTTACAAACAAACTTTTTACAAAATTTTATTATTCTCAAAATATCCGAGAAATCGAAACAAAAATAAACGTAAATAATTAAAATACATAGATTGTACGATTGTCTAACATTTATTGCCCAAGTACACGATAAAGTACATTTTATTTACACGGGATGAGAGAGGGTAGAACTGGCAGTGTGGTCACAAATGCAAAAACTAACATATCATCATCTTACAGTTTAACGTATTTACATGTCCCTGAGGCTTATTCTACACGTTATCATACACACGCTATTATTTTACAATGTACCACGTATAATCCTATGCGTCGAAAGCAACGACCTGTAATGCTTTACAGATCACTTTTAGGCATTACAACGTTCCATTATATTACACGCAACGAGAATCGTTGCCAAGCTGGGCTATATGAACGATAATGCACACAGCTTCGTTTCTTCTTTGTTCTTCTTTTCTTCTTTATCTCCTTGATTAAGGCTGAAACATGATCGCCAAATTGGTGTTCAAGCAATGTCAACGTTAAGAATATGTGTAAAGGCGGATTATAGTCTCGGTTCGCTCTACTTGTCTGATCACTACCGATCTTTCGTACGTTGACACGAAGAGAATGGAAGGAATGCATGATTCTATTTAAATCACCATTAAGTCATATTGATCATTTTTTTGTTTATAAATTTCGAAATTTTATTAAGTTAAGTGCATGTGAAATGTCATTTATAATTATTAAATCTTAATTATTATAATATTGTGATCTTTGAATATTTTAAAAGTTATAAATATTTCCTAATTTTTTGTTTAATTAACATGTAACTTAATTACTTATTATTAATGTATAGGTAAATTTTAATCGGATTGAGATTTATATTTAAAAAGCCAATCGTTGTAAATTGTATTCTCTGAAAATAATTCACGTAGTGCAAGAATTCCTTTGTCGTTTAAACCTTTAATTGACAAATCTATTAAGTAATTACTCTAGTAAACTCTTAATTGAAAAATTAAATGACTACTTTGGTAGTTTAGCGATCCAATTGATTTATCATTACTTAAAAGTTTATAGTAATTTGAACAACTTAAATGTTTCTGATTGGCTTCTGAATCTTTCAATTTAACTAACTTACAATTTTAAATTTTTATTTTTATTGGAATTAGAAAAGTTATTGTATTTTAAGTGTCAGTTGAATATTGTCTTTTTATCATTGTCATCAATTATATTCACTACAAATTATAATGATAGTTACTAATAGTTAAAAGTTACACTTTTTTTGTCAATTGTTATAAACTATTGAATTATAAAATATTTTGAAAAAGAAAAAATATTTTATTTATTACACGTAAAACAAACGAATTAGGATAAAAAATCTGATTAAATAATTTCTTTAAAAATTTATCTAGATTACTAAATCAAGCAATCTAGATATATTTAATATTCAAAGATTTGTTAAATTTTTATAGATCAAATAAAAGAACTATTTCGATTAAATGTATAATATTAATTAAAAATAAATTTATTCCAGAAAATGACATTTCATATGCATTATTCTAATAATATATTATATGAGTAATACATAATTTTTCAAAAATGAAACTATATTTATATTAACAAGAGATGATCAATTTGACTTTCGTGTAGTTGATTTTATTGGTTAGGGTACGTTAAAATATTACCCAGATCATCATCCTTATTAATCATATCGGTGTTACTTTGGTTATTCATTATTGTTAACTATTGGATACAGAACTTGCAAACGCATTTATAAAACGATGGAATCGTTGGAAGGAAGTGAAGTCACAGTTTCTCTCTCATTGTTTCATTCATTTCCACTTGTATTGATTACCGAAATGTAAATGTAAATAACGATGATAAAGGATGAAGTGTTTTTGAAATAGATAGTTGAACTTTTGAATTGTGATAGTTGATTATCTTTGCAATGGACAAACTTATTGCGTATGCAGGCATAGAAACTCTTTGATATCTGAAGCAATGAATTTTTGGTCGTGACATGATGCTTTAATCTTTATTATGTAATGTAATTTTTTTATATTTATTTCTATTTTTTTTTTTAATAATTAAATTAATTTTTAAAATTTGAAAAAGGATACAACAAAGGATTATATTTATTAAATACTTTTAATATTATTAATAATTTAAATTAATAATTTAATCTTATAAATAAATAATAATTTAAAATAATTATTCCTATAAATAAAAGTTTGTTATTATTTTTTAATATATATTTAATTTTTATAATTGAATATTTTATGTAATTTAAAATTAAAATTTAAAATTAAACATTCTTAATATTAATAATAACTTAAAAATATATTTATAATTCGTGAAAATGTTATTATTTGTCGTTCAATGATTAATTATTTTAAATTGGTAGGATAAGATTATTTTTTTAATATAAATAGAATAAAGTAAACTATCTACTTCAGAATCACTTTATATTACAATCGTAATTTAATACGAATTGAATGTTTCATTGATTGTGTCACGTCAATTAATTTTTTTGTAATTCTTTGAAATGAAGTAAAAATAATCTATACTCGTCTTGACGAGTTTCTAATATACGATAATATTAAAACAGAAAAGTCAACGATAGAATTTACAAGCTTTGTACAATAAAAAAGAATCGATTTGTGATTTTCGATTCATTCTCTGAAACTAAAATAAAATTTTTTATTCTCCTATAAATATATAACGTGATTCGGAATCAATATTACGAACCTTGTTGCGTGTTATAAATCATATGTTCTGTTCGTAATTGAATAATCGAAACAATTATTGTCGTAAAGCATGTCGCTACACGAAGAAAATGATATGTACTTATATGTAGATTAGGTACAAGCGTAACACACATATACATAAAAATAAAAACTCTTATCGAGATTTTTCATTTTAAGAAAATATGAATTAAAAACGGATACTTTCAACTTAAAATTAATAAATATCAATAACAATATCAAACAATAATTAATAAACATAATTAATAATTAATTAATATACATAAATAATTAATTAATAACAAATAAATAATTAATAAAATATTAAAATTATAAATTACGCGAATTAGAAAATATAAATTTTTCTTAAAATTTATAAATATCACATGATAAATAATTGCACGAATAATGTTATAAAAAAATTTACAAATTCGCATAAAATTCAATAACGAATAAATTAAACATATAATCCGTGAAAGTTCTTCAGATTTTGTATCACATATTATCGTTAAGCGTTATTATAAATTATAAAGAAATGTAAAAAAATATATTTGCTCGATATCATGATAGGCCTTATGTACGATCTAGAATTTACAAATTAACAAATAACAGTGTATCGTAAATCAGAAATTCCTATAATATTTCTCGCAAAGCCTTAAAGATAGAAATTAAATTAAATTTAAATTAAATTAGATCTTTGACTTGTAATATGAATTATATTAATTACAAATATAAATATATTTTATTTATATATCTCTTATATATCGTTAATTCTTGATACTATTTTCTTGATATACGGGATTTAATGTGAAGAAAATATGTGTTATAATTATTATTTCGAATTATTTATAAAATATAATTTAATTAGATGGAAGAAGAAACATAGCAAATTCTGTTATTCTAAATAAATGCATTGTCAGTTCAAAAGCTATCTGTAATATTATTCTCAACCCTTTAGCTGCGATGTACGTCATTGTAAAATTATTATAGTATGATACGGTATTAGACGTGTATTAAATTTATAATAATTTTTCCAAATTTTTTTTCTCCAAATATTTTTATTAAATTTTTTCCAAGTTTAAATTCAAATAAGAAATTAAGAATATTTCCATTATTATTTTAATATTTTTACAAAATTGCTAAATAGAAATTAATAAATACAATTAGAAATTAATTAGAAATTAATAAATATAAAAAAAACTTGTTTTCGAAATTTTCCATGAATTCGTCTCGATATCTATTAGCTGATAGACAAAATAATCATTGTGTTACATACAAAAAAATTAAAAGTTTTAATTAAAGAATTTATTTAAAAAAATCAAATATTTTGAAATTATATCAAAAAAAATTTTAATCGATCTACTAATAATGAAAATAATTAAGATAATTTTGTAAATTTTATCTTTAAATTACAATAATATAAAATTCAGTAATTAATATTACACTAATCTTCAAAAAAACATAAATTAATATATAAATATCTAACAAAAAAGGATCTTATAAAACACGACTGTCTTTTATCTATCATATCTATACTTTCCATAAATAGACAACATTCTTCTCGTGCCATATACTCGCGCTAAAGGGTTAAAGAACGAATGGAATCTTTCGTATAAGAGGAACGCGCATTCTCTCAAGCGTGCGCTTCGTTCTAGGCGATCTTGTTCTTAGAAGACACTTTTTTTTTCTTTCAATCTCTCAACACGTTTCTTTCCAAATCCATGGAATGTTCTGGCGAACAAGAATGTAAAGAGAAACATCGAACCGACTGGTCCTTCATTAACATTAGAGTCGCAATCCGGTAATAAATAATTACCTATATTTTCGCGACTAGCGACCCTGAAAACTCATCTGAACGCGAATTGATCAGTTTCATACGTAAAACTGAGATCACAGAAGGGTCTACGTTGACATACCACCGGCCAATATGGCGGTGACGGTAGTAATTCCAAGATTGGTCAGCAGATGGCAGTGGAATAGGGACGAGGCGGACGAAGAATGGAAATCGATCTGCTCGTCCTCGTTCTCGATCATTTTCGTCATCGGTTCGTCCTTCATGCCGGTCGTGTTCCTCTCGTGATTGTGATCCACCTTCCAACTCTTCTTCGAGTCTCGTCTGGTGCTTGGTCTACGCATCGTTGGCGATCTATCGATTCCTGAAAAAAAAAAAAAAAAAAAAAAGGAAATTGACGTGTTAAAAAGCACGTTCTTGGCCGCGATTCGGAATTTACGATGCGACCACGGCCGCGCAACCGATCAAATGACCGCAACTCTCGGGGAGAAATATCGCTTCGATTCGAAATTCGCTTGGAATCGAATCGGGAGATCTTGTTTCACGATTGGGAAACGATTTGTACTTCGATGCGGTGATTAAGAACATACGTGTGCTTTTAACGAATCGCGAATTATAATTTGTGATGCTTTAATTTGCGTATAGGTGAATGTTGATCGATTGTTTATCAAAATTTTATGAAATTTTCGAGATAGATTGGAAATAGATTGATAAATAAAGCTTAAATGTTTAGCATGAATGTTCGTGATTTGTATCTGTTGTATTATTTATTGAAATTTTATTAAATATTTTGGAAATAGATTGTTAAAGTATTAAATATAATGATGAAAATATTAATACAGTTGTCTTATTATGATTTAACTTAAAATTTATGTAAAAGGTATAAGAATATATCTATACCTCTGAATATACGTATGTATACGTATATATGATATATTTTATATTAGAAAAAAATAAAAAAAAATAAAAATTAATTTTTTTATAGTATAGGAATATATAATAGTTACTCAAATTGGAAATGTTATTAGTTTGTAGATTTATATGTTATTAGTTGATTAATTATATTATAATTGATAATATTATAATTTTTGTTAACTCGTTATTTCTCGAAAAATTTCGTCAATCATTTTTCAAAAAATTGCTCATCTATTTCTAATAGTTTCTATAAACTTTCCCAATATTTAATTTCTTTTCATTAAAAAAGTTTGATAAAAGCTAGAATAAATGACAATGGGATTATATTCTTTGAATAGGATAGATGAATATTCCATTTGAGATTCAATATTTTTTTACCTCTTCATCGATACACAAGATTTAAAGTATTCTTGTTCTTTTTTTTATCGATTAATTCCGGATATTTATTAATTCATGTATTTTAAATTTAACTAGAATTATTATTCTTATAAGTGTATTTTATTATTCGTATATTTTTTTGCTCTTAGAGGTTCAGGTATAATAATTTTCTTCTTTTCGTTATACGATTAATTAAACAAACAGATTAATAAATCAAAATAAATTTTTTAAATCTTTCTTCAAAATTTTTACTTTAAATTTTTAACATTTTTCCATTTTTATAAAATATTATTTTTTCGTCGACCAATAAGAAATTCAACATTGGCATAAACAAAATCAATAATTTAATTTTAAATGAAAAATAACTTTAATCAAATTATCAAATTTAGCTTCAAACGTTTAATAATTCAAATTCTCGATATTTTCATAAAATATTAGATTTCTCGAAATTCCTCGATATTATAAATCAATCTTCGTTCTTAATTGATCCAACTTATATTTATCAAAAAGAATGATCAAGAGTTTAAATCGAGAATTCCATCATGTTTGGCTCGAAGTGTGTGATACATAGAGATGAAAAGTAACCTCGTATCTCTCACAAATCCATATCCCAAACGCAGATCTATGGACTGACGTATCCCCTATTTGTTCCACATAAATTCAGCATTATGTACGATACATCGTTACTTGATCAATGTTGGTCGAATACGCCATTAGTTCATCTATGGCTTTAACCTTAGCTTAAGCTTCATACTTGGATCCACAGTTCATTGTTTGATACCTTCAGAGATAGAATTTACAGCTTTGTACTTGAGCAATTGTGAACTTCTGCGTTTGACGTATTTCTAACTTGTGAGAGGGGGAGGGAGGGGATGAATTGTTATGACAGTTGTGTTTGGGTACTTAAAACAAACGAGACACAATGATATTACGAAAAAGACTCTCTCTTTTGTGTAAGGATTTTTATTTATAGAGAGTTGTTTTATTATTTTATCATACATTTGTTATTTTATTTTTCGTTTTCCATTAAATATTAATAAAAAGAAATTAAATTCTATATATACAAAGAATTTACTTCAAAATATTTTTAGTTAATAAAATTCTTCAATGTTAAATGAAAGAAAAAATTAAATAAAATTGAAATAAAATTTATCTTAAGGAAGAAATCTTGATTCGCTGAAAGACTTGATTCCATGACAAATATTTGCCCGTATAACGAAATGCAATTGAATTCTCCGATGCTCGTCCAACGTTCTCGGTTGATGAATAAAATAAAATTCTTTAGTGAAGTACTAGAATCGTAACCTACTTGTTCGATTGCAACTAGCAACGCATTTGATTGAATATTGATTCTGTTCCTATTATAAGAAAACTAATTAAGAGAACGAAGAAGAATGTTTTTTTTCAAATTCATTAAAAAAATATACACGTATAAAATATTTTATGAAATAAAAATACTTCTCGAATTAAAAAATATTCCAGAAAAAAAATTTACACATAATCCAATTTTAAATTGAAAGCATATAGGAAAAAATCATCGACAGCTTTAATATAAAATATTCCTATGTACGTATCACGATTCAAATCGAAACTCGATACCGTGCGATAGAAAATATAAAAGAATTTCGTCGAAGAAAATCGTGATTTAGGGAATAACGCAATAACACGTGGCGACAAATAACGAAGGAAAGATTTCGATTTCCAGAGTGCGAATTGCCGAATCCATTACCCACAAGTCTATTGTCCCGACGCGACAAGAGCCACTGATTCGAGAAATAACACTGCATACGTGTTCAGTATCATGGAGGTCGGCAAAGGAAGAATGCTTCCATGTCAATGTAGCATTGTAATCCTATTACACTACCACAGGATATCGATAAGCGCTTTTGATTGAGCCAGTCTACGTTAATCTGCCGTCGTATCCATTGATTTGATAAGCTTGTTTGAAATCCGGTCCATCGGTGTGGCAGTATATACACCAAAGTAATAGCATTAAACCGTATCTTTAGTACTCGCGTGTATTGCGATACAGGAAAACGGTATACCGCTAGTATAATCTCTGGAAAGAGTATTCCTTCCCGTTCTACTTTGAAATCTACTTGAAATCTTATTTTCTTTTGACCGTCTATGATATTTTTGATTTGATCGTATAATATTGATAGCGATAATAATATTATAAGATAGTGAATATTATCTAGATACTAGTATACTAGTAATGGAAGTTTTTATTTAATTAGCATAGCATTGATAAGTACTATACATTAATTTAAAATTTTGAATGATTGGGATGCAAATTTTTGTGCAAAAGTAGATTTTGATGTTTAAGGAAATAAATCAGATCTTTGTTTAAACTCTATTTTTTTAGTGTTTCTAGTTTAATAAAAATTTTCGTATAAAAATCCGCAGTCCAGCCATTTATGATTAGAATATTCCTTCCCGTTCCACTTTGAAATTTTATTTTTTTTTTCTATAATATTTTTGATTTGATCGTATAATATTGATAGCGATAATAATATTATAAGATAGTGGATACTATCTTGATACTAGTATAGTAGTGGAAGTTTTTATTTAATTAGCATAGCATTGATAATAATACTGTATATTAATTTAAAGTTTTGAATGATTGGGGTGCAAATATTTGTGCAAAATTAGATTTTGATGTTTAAGAAAATAAATCAGATCTCTGTTTAAACTCTATTTTTTTAGTTAATAAAAATTTTTGTATAAAAATTCACAGTCCAGTCATGATTTATGATGATATGCTTTTTAGGCAACAAAGTTTTAATTTCCTTTACTAAATTAATTAATTCTAGAATGTTGTTGCCAGTTAAAACTTAGATGGCTTCTAATTACTATTATGAAGTAATCATAATTTTACCCTTAAATGATGTATGAGAAATATTTTAGTATCTTTAATCTAAGTTGAAACTTATAATTATCGGAATTTATATAGCTTCAGATATTATTTTTCATCAGAAAATAATAATAAATTACCATAACTTCGTAATTAAGGATTAAATTTTTAAACGAATTTAAAACGATATATTATAAAGGATTTATAATTATTACTACTTGATATCCATCTTGCATCCATCAATCATAAAGAAAAGCTCGAAAAGTATGCGGCGGTAGGTTTGTGGCGGTACGTTCCTCGTAATAAACTCGGAATTCTAATTAAGACTTGGAAGACTTTAAAGTTTTCTTCTTACTTCTCAACAGCAACTGACAGTATCATAAACCGTGGAAAAGCGTAGAAAACTGGAAAACTTGTGGAATCGTTGGCGGTTCGTTCCCCCAAATTAAACACGTGTGCTGCAAACATCTCCCTTTTATACGCATTCGTAATGCAAATAACACCGAATGAAACCGAACACATCGTTCTAACGACTTGCACAACCAGCTAGCTATCACGTTGCACATAAATCAAACGCGCGCTCATCTAAGTGACTTTAAATCACTCGCGGGCCAAAGATCCAATCGGTCAATCAATAAACCAATCTGCATCTCGATGTCCATCGAACGGGACAGCGCATCGTTCACGTAACGGATAGTCGCGGCGCGGATGATAACGCGCGTTATCACCGATCTGTCCATTAATAAAGATGAACGCGCGGAATCTCATCAGCGACACAAAGTCCGGCGCAAAGGATTTAATGCTCGTCAAATCGCGCGCTTGACCACGTGCCACCGGTCAAAACAGCTTTACCTGGCTTGAATAATCTTTGGTATGACATTTTTGATTTTCCTTTGTTACATCTCATCGTATTTAACGGGTGGAATCCAGAAATGTAAGTTTTTAACGTTGGAAAATCGTTACACGAAAGTTACGAAGGTTTAAAAGGTAATTTAATATTGGTAAGCTTTTGGATGCTTCGTATCAAAGGATAGAGTTATTAATTTAATTTCACTTGGAATGTAGAAAGGATTTTAGGAATGTAGTTTCATTATCATCATATTATCGTAAATATGTAATCTAAAGATGTTTATATAGAAGTTTAAATTGATAGAAATTGAAGATGAAATTATGAAAATCCGCGCTATTATAAACTTTTATTAAAAAAAACTAAATAATTAAATTTGCTATAGAATGTATTCATTTTTATCTGTAATTTCACTCGTTTAATCCACTATTCTTTAAATCTATAATACTAGTGATTCATTTTATTAGTATACTGTTAACTAGGATATTAATATATTGTGGCGATGAAGATATTGAAAAATCAATTTTAAAAATCAAATCAAAGTGAATTTAAACAATTTATAATCAAATAAATAAATAAATCGATCAAAATTTTTGTATACTAACTTTCGTGTTTGCTTTCCTGGCCTTCCCTCCAAAGATGTTTTCACGAACACATCCTGCATACAAATTACCCGAAAATACGAAAACATTTATAAACACTCGTAATTTCAAACACTTGAATTTTGACGTAACAATTCTGTGTAAAAACTTCTATTTTCGGACTCCGCTCGAATATCACTCCAAGAAGAAGTTTAGCCTTTTCCTGGAAAAATCGAGTAATAACCGGGAGAAATAATCGGGCTGTGTCAACCGCGTATTGGAACGTCGAATGCCGCAAAAGCGGGAATGCACTTGTCACTTGCACGCCTCGTCGAAAATGTTCGTCGACGATATTAATTTTCCCGTGCGCGTGTGGATCCATCGCGGATCCATTCGAAAATACACTTCTTCCAATTATTCCTTTAAAAGAGGACAATCGGCCATGCTCATCTCTGTGGTCAAAGCTCCCGAAAAAAAGTCGACGGTGCGCGATCGTCGAACCGGTAATAAACTGACTGCGGATCAGACGGCCAAGTTTCTTTCATCGACGTGTTTTTTTTTTTTTTTATCGTGGAACGAGTTTGATAAGGGAACGTGACGCGGTTATGGATAGGAGAATGATCGTATTGGAGTGATAGTTTGTTGTTAGTTAACTCGGACGCAGAAAATGTTTGACAGAAATTCGCGAATTGACTTTTGAGAACGAAGCTTTCGTGTCTGGAATTGTGATTTCATGGGATTAAGATCGTTTCAATTCCTTTTTGGTAAAATTATTTTATTTTATTTAAGAAGTAATTGATTTTTGATTAAGATCGTTTCAATTCTTTTTTGGTAAAATTGTTTTATTTTATTTAAGAAGGAGTTATTTAATGTTGAAGGAATTTTTGATAGGGGGCGTGTATAGATGTTGATATCGAGTTGATGGAATAAAAGTAATATTGGCTTTGTGAATGCAAATAATTGATGTAAATTGATTTCTAATTTCAAGTAAGAATGGAATATTTTATGAGTATATCATTCTAGTAAAGTGAAATTATATATTATAATAAATGGATGATAATATTCGAGAGTTATCTTTGAACAAGAGAGAATAACTTTTCATTCGTGACATTATTCCAATGATAAAAGTGAAGTTTTTAAATGTATATTATGATTCTTCAATAAATTCTTCAACGATAGAGATCTACATTGTAATATACGGAATCATTCTCGTAAGATTTTCGATTTTATACCTACATTTATTTCACATACATTTTTACGTATGAATGACAATCCTATTTTTATCATCACGCGTTGTAATAAGACGTTCGAATCCTATATTTTATTCAAAGAATTCTTCATTTCGTTGAACCAATTTTAAAAGATCATATATTTCTATATAATATAAGTTAAGAATGATATGAACCAATCATTTTTCACCGTTTCGGTGAATTATCGAATCGTAGAATCGTAACCGTAAAATATCATTTTCCTTCAATTTTAGTCTCTTTCCGATGTCGAGATATGAAAATTGGAAATATGGGGCGAAATTTAATAGACCGATCTCTCCAACTTTTCGAAAATTGTTCCAGAAGTCGAATTCATCGACAAAAAATAAATATGGATTCGAATCATTTCAAAGGCTAAATCTTAATGTGCATACGTGGCGTCTGCTGGAATCGCAGATTCATCTAGGTAAATATTAAATCGTACGAGGTTCGATGATCAAACTTGCCCTTTGTTTATATAGATTCGCGTTGTTGAATTTCATTTCGGCACTGTAATTGCATTTGTTTCGATGACAAGTGCGGAGTCATGTTTGTTCATAATTATAATCCACGTACTGTGCACACGAATTTGGTTGTATGCACATTAATATTATACATATATAACATTGCTTTTTTAATCGATGATGAATAAAATCTCTAAGTGAGAAAATAAGAAGGACCAAAATTTAATATATACGTGAATTATAAAATTTATCGAAATTGCGACTGTTTCTGAAATTTTCATTTTTTTAAATTATTATCAAAACATTTTTTAATAAAATATTGATGTCACAAATTTAAATCAATTAAATAAGTATTTACACACAAATATTTATCAAAAGTAAACAATTTTTATTTACAATTACCTTTCGATTTATTTATTTCAAAATTAAATCATTTGTTTAGAATCAAATTCAGATTTAATTTATAATTCATCAGTTTAATTTACGCTTCCTCTAGCAATATCTTATCCTGATCTATATCCTATTCCCAACATATTCGACGTATCCAGAATGCGTGTATACATACATATGTATAATATTAAATCTAATAAATAATATATTATGTGTAATAAATGCGTTATCTTGTTTTTAATGAAAAAACATTTCATATGTATGCAGTGCAATTGTTACTTTTTTTTTAGCAATTCTGAATATAAAATTAATTCTTATAATTTTAATATATTTTTCAACTTTATAATAGAAGATAGAATATTAAAATCGGTATTTTCGAGATAAAATTAGCTGGTAAGATAGAAAACTTTTGCAATGAAACTAATTATACATAGCGTGCACGAAGTGGCTAGGAAACAATAGGAGATGATTCTGGAAATTAAACGTTTATTATAAACAATTTGATTCTTCCTTTCTTCTCGATAAATAAATCAATATTCTTAATATTACATACAACTTTCACGTTACTCTCCTAGAAAATCTCTCCTTAAATTTTCCATCTACTTCATATTCGCATGTTCCGAGTGTACACACACTCGTCTACATATCCAACATTAAAAAGCCTCCACGCGTATTTTTCCTGTCGCGGCCATTTTAATTTTCCGCCGTCGCACAATACCGAAATCCATTAAGAACCGCGTAATTGCAGCCAGGCAAAAGCCAATCAGAGGGCCCGGATCCATCTTGGAAAACATTCATCCCTTATAATTCCCTCTTACTTCTACCACTCCTCCATCCTCCTCCTTACACCCCCATTGTCCGATAATTCGTTCTCCTCGCGCCCCAACGAGATTTCCATCGAAATTAATCGACTTTAATGAGGCATATAACCTTCCTTCTCCCCCTCCCTCCTTCGATAATTATTGCTAACGTTATCAGCCGAGACCGATACCGGGGAGGGAGGGAGGGGGAGAAGGGTTTAAGAAAACCAAGGGAAAACGAGTCGACGGATGCGTTTCAACGGGCCGCGAATTATTCAATTATTCGAAGCCAATTTACTCGACGAGGAACTCGAAAGGTGACGATTGCACGGGTTTTATTTACAATTATCGATAATTGAGTACGCGCCCGAATCGAGCCAATCGAGTCCCTCCCTCTCCCTCCTCTCCCCTCCTCTCCTTCTCTTGATCCATCGAATGGCGGTTTTTCGTTAAATCCGTCGTCGTCCCCATTTCTCCTTTCGTCTTCTCGTTTCATTTTCCCCGCGACCTCTCTTTCCCTGCCTTCCTTGCCGGCCGATACTCTAATCGGGCGACCGATTAATTATCAGCCAGAGCAGGGAGAGAGCGTGGGAATCGTGAATAGAGCGGTTTAATCGTATGCATGCCATTCGAAAATCACGTTCCAGGACGAGTCTCGATGAAGGAACTGGGAACCAACGGGGTTGTGCTATCATCCCGTTCGTGATTTTCGGCGATGTATTTGCCTGGGATTGAACGATTTTGGATGGAAATGAACATGTCGAGTAATTTCGATTTTGTAGAGAGATTTTATTTTTTTTTTCTTTTCTTTTTTTTTTTGTGAAATTGTGAACGGAGGGATAATTGTTGTTTTTCGTAAATATTAATTTTGATATTTCTCTTTTTTTTTTTTATATTGTTTCCTCTATGTTCCGAGATTATGGATTTTGCCGAAGAAATTAGGGATTCGTTGCAAAATTGATTTTCACGATGTATAGCTGAGAGTTTGCAGCACGATAATTTCGAATGATGGATGGTTATGTGGTATAATTTTATAGGGGAAGGGTGTTATGAATGGAGGTTTTTGTATGAGAAGTATTAGTGATTAAGTCGTATTTGGTAGATTTTTCTTTATGGAATACAGAAAATGAAAGTGTATTTAAAAAGATTGCAGCTTTAAAACCGTTTAAAGCTGAACGGTCGCGTTAACGCAATATTTCATTTCGAGTATTTTTTTTTTTTTGAATTTAAAGCGCAGAGATAAATCAAAAATATATAATAAATTTTGCTCACTCGAAGCGACTAAATCATTATTTTGGAGGTGTGAAAATTTATCAAGTATACACGAATTTTATTATTTCCCATTTGAACGCGAATGAATAATGGATGAGAGTTTATTCTACGCGCGAAAATCAGTTAAAAATGTAGTGGAAAATTTTTGTTCAAGAAAATTAAGTTTGCAGATATTCAGTTAAGATATATAAAATAATGAACGAATCTAAAAATTTAAAAATGAATTTTCGATTGAAAAAATTCTTTTTTTTTTTTCACTTATTTTTGCATATATTTGCAATAACGTACTACATATTAGTCAAATTTATCAGTACTTAAGTTATATTTTCAAATTTGATATTCCCGAAAATAAGAAACAAGATCAAATGAAACAATTTTATTTATTCATCTTCGATTTATTTTCGTGTTAAGAATTTATCTTCGCTGTATTTTTCACATACGTAATGATCCGTTTTAAATATAACTATATTTCTTTTTAGATAAAAATCAATATTAATTTTTCCAAAATCACTTGCAGCCTTTAAAAAAAATAAAAAATAAAAAACAAATCTGAAACCAATCAATTTGATTGATTCGATAGTATTAGTATTAAAAAAATAATTACTATCTTGGTTCATTTCCCCTAAAATCAATATTCGAGTCATTCGAGTAGTTCAGTAATTGCGTGAACAACCCTGTACAGGCCACGTGACGTTTATGTAGGAAATTTGACATGATATGATGCGACATGACGTGGGATTATACGACCTGTCATAATTTAAAGCTATCTGAAATTCTTCATCGATTGCAGTATGTTTTCTCTCTCTTTTTTTTTCCCCCTCTCTTTACAAATTACGATACTAACGTCATTAGCTAACGAGAAACAACTTTGCAACAGAAACAGCAGTTTCTCTTCGGGATACTTCTTTAAGAAGCATGTAAATATTTGCAATAGCAAAAATAAAAAAAAAAATATTGATGCAATTTTCTTGTTAAAATGAGCTAATTTATCTTATGAATTAGCTCGATGAATGAAATAAGAGTAAAATCTATAAAATTAAAAATTAAAGTTTGAAAGTAAAAGAATTAAATAAGTAAAGTTAGAATATATTATAAAGTACAGGAGAAAAGTTATGATAAATTCATTTCTATTGATTTTTCATTTTTCACGTGATCAAGTGACTGAAAGTGAGTATTTTAAAATGTTGAAAAAGTTAAAAACTTGACAAGTTCCAAGGTATAATGATTTGAATGATGAGCATATAGGAAAATAATTTCATACGTGCGATTTAGGATGATAGTTTTATATATTTATATATAATATATGAATAAAAAAACTTTTAGGATAAATAATATTTATTAAATAAAGAAGAAAAGTCTTCAAAAATTAATATTTTCAATGTTATAAATAATTTTTTTGTTTTGGTTGAAAACAGCAATTTTGAGAACTGACACGCCATGTAAAAACAATGGCCTTATTATTTCTTCTTTTTCTGTTTTTTTACATGTCTTCCTTTCATTTCTTTACACACGCTTGACATCTTCATTAGAATTACATATTCATTAAAAAATTCTTTAAAAATTATTTGCTTTGGTAAAAAATTGCTTATAATTTTGAAAATATTTTCATTAATAATTATTATAAAAGATATTTTTTTTCTTCATTTATCAGATATTATTTATCATAAGAATTATGAATCTTTCTTTTTCATCATTTATATACATATGTTTGTGTATATAACAGTATTTTTATTTGATTATAACTAAGATTATATTATACATTCATTTTATTGTGATAAAATTCCTATATACTGGAAAATTTCTTTTTTAATTTCATTTATTGTTAACTTTAAATTTGTTTATTTCTGTCTATTTGGTTCGAGTTCGTATGAATTCTATTTTCAATTTGATTTGCTGGTTTCCATTCAAAAATAAAATTTCACTAGGAAATTTTGCCAATTTGTAAAAATTGATGAGAACTATGTAACCAATCAACGAATTTCGGTATATACGTGTGAGAGATTTATATCCGTATTTTTTTTGCTTCGATTTTCGATATTATCCATGTATAATATTGATAATTTTTTTTTTAGAATATCGAATATTAAAAATCTCTTTCTTGCTACAATTATATATTCTATTTATTTTTATTTTGACATAGTTTCAAGAGTAACATATGACAGGAACGTAATCTCGTGGATTTATTTTAATTGTTTAATTTAGAACAAAAAATATACATAGAATATAAATAGAAAAAGTTCTTAATTTGTATGTATCTATATAAAAGAATTTTTATTTTAAAATATTTATTATAAATATATATATGTACTACATAATAAAGTAGTAGTAATACATATATATATATATACGTAAGGAAATATTTTATGAAAAATTAAAAGTAAAATTAAATGAATTTGAAATAAATATTTCCTTATTAATACTTTTGTAATTGTATTTCATATTTTATATTATCATGTGTTAAATTATAACAAAGAAATTTAAAAAAATAAAACTGTAAATAATATAAAATAAAGGAGCAATTTAAATGAATTAAATTAGGATCTGCGAAATTATCGATATTCGGGGATTATCTTAATATATTATAAATTTAAAAAAAAATAAATGAAATTAGAACAATATAAAATAAATAAAAAATATATAAAAGGATTAAACGATCTCCGATATTAATATTTACAAATTATATAATTTTGAGGTTATGGAATATCGAACGATGAGAAACCATTGAACAAGATCCACTATTTCTTTGTGATCACACAAGTTTCTAATTGGTACAGTATATCGTCAAATTTGCACGACAGAGAGATTACATACAGCTTAACATTTTCTCCAGTTAAATAACGTTTAAACAGCTCACCTGGACGCGTATGTTTGTTTAATTAATTCAAGTCTCACCGGTTAAATTACTTTTCAAAGCGGTTGAAAGAACCGTCACGATAATTAACAAGTTGCAAAACAGAAGAAAGTTTGTCCATTATCTTCAACACGTAACGTTATTTAGCGTATTAAATTTTTCGCCTGGCACGTAACGAAGAAGTTTTTTCGCATAGGGAAACGAAAATCGTTAATAACATGGCAAGTAAAAAAAGGAAGAAGAGGAAGGAGTTAGGTAAATGGCGAGAAACACGAAATTCTTATTTTATATTCTTTTTATTATACCAAGAAATTTATATTCATATTCAATTTTTTGCTAATAATTAATTAAATTCGTAATAAATTTGGTTTAATGGTTATTATCTTAGAATATTTTTCTTGAATTAGATTTTTTAAATTAAATTAGATTTTTATTTGGAAATTAATAGTATATCTAATTGGATTATATTATATCGATTTCTTTAAAATGTTTTATATAGATTTCAATTTAATAAATTTATCTAATAAATTTTATTTAATAGTTATTTTAAAAATATTTGTCAGTCAATTTAGTTTATATCTTTTGAATTATTAGAATACGAATTTCTAAATATATTTTATTTATCTAGTAATTGGCTAGATATATTACTCTTTTTAGTTAAAATATTCCATTTAGAATCTCGCGATATACGGTGAAAACGGAAGTTTTTGTCATTTTCTTTCTGAAATCCTTGCGAGAAAAAATAAATTAGATCTCTATAAAAACATACAAGTTTTTCTAACATTATTTGAATAAAGAAAACACATTATAAAATACTAAATATTGTTAAATAATGCAAAATTTTCCTCTAGATTTTTTTTTTTTTGTTTCATTTTATCTGAAACAAAAGAAAAAATAATTTCTTGAAAAATCGATAATTGTTATTAAAATTTAATTTAATATATAATAAGTTTAAAACGATATAGTGGCTATAATTTATTTTTCATTTCAATCTTTACAACTGATTCTTCGATAAAACCATTTAAATCAAAATATTAAGTAGTAACACGACATATTTCATGTTTAATTATCGCAATGAAACTTAGTCTACAACGATAAACGAATTCTGATATAATTAACTATCGCAATATGGCGGTTTGTGAAAACTTTAAAACGGGTGCCAGAGGTATCCCTGTAATTCCATATTAGTTGTACTAATTGAATATCGCGAATCCTAATAACGACTCCCAATGGCTCGATTATGTTACCTGTACAAGCTGTATCGTGGCATGCGGAAACGGCTTCCGGAATGGATTTAGCACGTGAAATCGATAAAAAAATATTCATATAAATGTACGTTTTATTTGGCCTTGTTGTTGCAACAAATTTTGCGTTCCAATATAAAAATTATTAAACTAATTTTAATTTTAATTAAAAAAAATTTCGCGGTTATTCACGCGAAATTAGCGATTTAATTTTATTGTAATTCATATTGCAAAATATGCAAAAGCAATTCATGATATATTTATGATATTAAAAAAGGGAATTAATTAATAGAAAGATAAACTTATTCCTTATATAATTAATTTCCCTAAACAATTAAAAAATCTGAAAATACCAAATTTGCAAATGTATCATTCCTGCCATAAAATATGATCCATATCCTATTATATTTCTACTATTTCACAAATTGATCGAGTGAATTGATCGACGCTCATAGATTATTCAAATAATTTTAATTTCTTCTTTCCAACAGATGAATTGACCTGCAACGGGCATTCCAATTTTTACATGCAATTTTTATCGCGGAGCTTAGTTTGAAAAAAACCCTAAATTGGCAAAGTAGAATGGCGTTTATTAAGATGAATTAATTGAATGGCACGAAAATATCGTTGCCAATCTGAATTGATCGACGAAATTTAACGTCTCTTAATACTAGCTTCGTTCCTCTCAACCCTCTCTCGACCTTTTCTCTTGCACCTTCGATCCGATATCATCGAGTGGTTACATAGCCGTAATTAACGAAAGTTACGATAACGAGAGGATTTCGCGAACTGATAAGCAGAAAAGTTGCGCAGTTATGAAATCGCTGTGCAATTGCTATCGTTGAATGAACGGTATTACAAAAATAATTTCTTTGGATATCCTCTTGAGCATTAAATTTTCTCGATTCCTTCGACTAAATATAACAAGAGGATTATCATAGAAATGAAACTGTTACACGTTATATATCTGACGACTGTATAACTAATTAAACGTTAAATTAGTACGTGGAAAATTTTTAGAAGATTTTTGTTCTTTGCTGAGGTCGGTTTTTTTAAGCACGATGTAGATCACGTTACGCGCATGTGGAAGAGATTTTGAATGGAAGTCTAGGAAGTATAGGAAAAAGAGAGGATGTGAAGAAAATGGAAAATGTATTATTATCGATAACGATACTTTTTAATTATTTTATTCTTTTCTCTTAGTCCTGATGCTAATTCTAATTATTATTGTGTAACACGATTGCGTGATTAGTAACATTTTAGATAATTGAGATTTTTGATAATGGCGTTGACTGTAGTCATGATTTAAATTAGGTTAATGAAGTTTTGCATTATCCTATTTTTCTATCCATTATCTTAATTCTATTATTCAAATGAGATGTGCTTGCAATTTTAATGCTATGAACGATTGATCGATGTTGACAGAATTGGAGAGTGATCGTATAAGTGAAAGTCGCATCAAAAATTTTTTAATGAAAATAATTTTATGGAAATAATTTTTTAATCGAAAATTTTAATCGATATCAATTATTAATATTCGGTACGATGTTATCGATATCGAAGGATAATTATCAATGATTTATAAAAATTATAGAGAATTTTTGATGAAAATGAAAAAAAAAATATTTCCAATGGATATCGAATTTTGAATAATAAATGATAAAATTCGATTTACTTACTGTACAGTTTAATTTTCCCGTCCATTTCCCCTAATGAATTTCTCGCAACGCATCGATACGATCCAAAATCTTGAAGTTGTACGGATTTTATAGTAAGCTTCATAGTGATCTCGTACCCCTTTGGAATTGTCTCAACCTTATAATTATCTACAAACAAAAATACGAGAGATTTTGTTAATTATTGAATCATATTTAAAAAATAATTAAATAAAGAAATTAACTCTAATATAGTACAAGTAAAATTTTCGCATTGTGTATAATTCAAAAAATTTTCTCCAAAAAATATTTTCACGATAGAAAGAATATACGTGTACAAGATGTTTAATTGTGTTGAAATAATAAATCTGAAACGATTGAGGATAGATAAACATTTCAAATGGAAACATTAAATTATTTGGAATTGACATTTGATTTGATGTGTGTTTATATACACTGAAAATCGAAGTATTTGAAAAGCTTCTCCTGAAATGAAATCGATACGTATTTCTATTCTCTTTTGTACAAAACAAATTGACAACATTTTTCTCTGAAAACAATTCGTTCAAAAAATATCAACTTAGATATAAAAGAGAAGAATAAAATTTTCTATCTTTTATCGTTTGATAATCATTATAACCTCAGAGTATCCCGTATAAAATTATTAGAACTATAAAAATTTTATAGAGAAAACCAATGCATTAATTACACAGTCTAATAACATTTTTTTTTTTCTAAGAAAAACGTATTCTCACGAACAATCGTTCTTCGTAATTGAAAATCTCGTTCAATCTCTGCCCACGTTGTTCGTACGAAGAATGCAATGAAAAAGTGCTTGATAAGACTCATCACTCGCGAGTTCCGCTATTAATCCCGTGGTGGTGTAATTGCTCGTCTGTTAAAAACCTAATTCGTTTCATTTCTACGAGATGACAACGATAAGAATGTGATCGTCTATTTCGAGCAATGAATGTTGAATGACATAAAAAGAACTAGATTAATTTTAGTTATTTTATTCCGTGACGTAATCAATATCATTTGGCTACGAGACAGTTGTTAGAAATATATGGAAAAGTAAAAGATTATAAGTTATGTAATAAAAAAGTAGACAATATAGGATTTTTTCTGGTTCGTAAGATTTTTCTTAAATCAAATCTTTAAGAAGTTATGTTGTAAATGTGATCAATCGATTTCACTATTTGAATATGGCGCCTTTTTCTGTAAGATTTAAACGAAAAAAGATTATAAAATTTTATTAATTGACAAATAAAATAATTAACAAAAATTATATATAATATCATAACGATATAAATCATGATATATTATATGTAATTTTGAAATTATTTTATTTTATTTTTTTTTTTCTCATATATTGAATATATACTTTTGTGATTTTCTATTAGATATAATATAATTCTGTGTAGAAACAAGAAAATCGTGTGTATATTTAAAATCTAATTTAATTCAAGGAATTATCATAAAATCCAGATCAAATTTTTAAAATTTTCAATATTAATAATATTATAAAAATCGTAAAATACGTAAAAAAATAATTTTTATTTTTTTATTTTCTATTATATTTGAAGAATTCGATATAATTCAAATAACGCAGAAAGATTGATTTAATTTGAAAATCGATTTAATTTGGTTTATAATCTTTAAGGGATTAACTATAATATGAGAATGCAAAAAAATTGTTCTTCCAATTTTATATTTTATAGAAACACACATGTTCTGAAGACAAAAATATATGAAAGAATAAAAAACTTTTATCTCTTTTGCTGTTACAACATTACGTGAATTGAATATACCATGCTTTTACATGGCTGCCATTTTCTAAATTTCACGAACAATCTCCATGTTGAAATTCGTTCAATGTTCTGAAAATGCACATATACACATTTGCTTATCAGCATATTTTCCTTGCTATTTTAATATGTAACTTCTTCTACATATATTCGAGCATTCATCCTCGTATATTTTTTGAACAATATTAATATTTTTTTCTAGCCAGACGTGACGCGTGAAGACATAACGTAAATGAAGTTTTATTATGCTTTGCTAGGTATACGTGGTTGGAATGAATAAAAAAAAAATTAGGTTAAACTTTTAAATATTATAATGATAAAAATTTTTCTTAATGACTCTTCATTCTTAATTTAAGGAGCTTAATTATCTATTTCTATATAGATTCTGCATAAGAAATAATTCAAATTGTAACTTTTTGTAGAATATAGAAAATATTCTACATTATGACAGCCTATGTTTTCCATGTATGTATTCTCTAGTTGATATTTGAAGTCTTTTTTATTATCAACAAAGTTTTTGCAAAGAAAAATATCGCTTGAAATTACCGCAAGAATTTATTAAGCTGTATTTCCCATATTTATCTGCCGCATTTTTTGGCCACCCTGTATATAAAGAATTTATACACAGAAAATTATTCGAATAGCAATTCGTTATTTTTCCATCAGGAGAATACAACAATGAGAAAATACTCATATTTCGACTTGTTAAATATTGTCCTTTGTCCCAATAACAAATCTCTCTCTCTCTCTCTCTGTTATTTTTACTGCATGTCACGTAATCCAGACACCGCGATCAACTTCCAAATACGCCTGAACTGACAAAGGATTAACCGTTTCCGCAAAAGCTTTTCCGTAACCAAGGAAAACGATCATCGAGCCAGGACGATTTTACCCATGTGTTACTGCGTCACTTTCCTTCCTTTTTCTCTCTTTCTTTTTTTCTTTTTTCTTTTTTCTTTTTTTTTAATCCCCTTTTCTTTGTTTCGTTCCGCTCAATCCGTACGTTTAACGAGTTTCTGTCACGCAACGCGTATTTTCTCACGAAGTCGACGTATCAATTAATTCAAAAATAAATGCGCGGTCCGCGGCTTGATTAAAGATGGCCGTGATTCGGTAACAAAAAGGAGGAAATTAAGATACACGCGAGAGAGACATGTTATTAATTTTCAACGCGTTAACAATTAACTCAAAGGGGATAAAGCGGCGCGCATGCGCTTCGTTGTTTCACGTGCGTGCCCCTTCACCACCATCCTCTCTCTCTCCAATTATCACGAAAGGATATTAGGCTTAAAGGCGAGACAATTACATTTGATTGAAATAATTAAGCATTAGTGTTATTTAGTAATAAAGTTGTATCCCGTCTTTCGAAGATATTTGAGATAAAAATTGAGAAAATTTGTTTTCGAGAATGGATAAAAAATTGATGAATCTGTTTTGAAAAATATTTAGAGATGTAAATATTTTTGTTTTCTTTTTAAGGAATAATAGGAGAATAATATATATGATTATTTGGAACTTTTAATTATCAGGTTTAAATTTTCTTTATTAAAATATTTGTTGAATGTATCATATTGGAGAGACAATTATTCTATAATATTATAGATCTCATAATTGAAATTAGATTTCTGTTATGAATCTTTTAAGAGAGAAAGAAATTTATGACAAAAATATAATTTGAATTTAAAGATTACTAATAAATTGTTAAATTGTTAAAAAAAATTACATTCAAAAATTTCTATTCCAGGATAATAGATAGATTGTTCTTATAAAATGATGAATCATTGAAAAAATTCATCGTTCGAAAAATTGTGAATTACTTTAATATATGTAATATATATCTATATTAAAAAATTAATTTCTCTCTCGTTATTTGAATAAAAGAAAATAAAAGCATGTGTTCTATGAAGAAAAATTCAATATTTGCATACCATTCGTAATCGTTTCGTTAGACGGCCTAGTCCAATAAGTGATTGCTGTTGGATAAGCCTCGCTGTGACATTCTAGAACGAGCGTTTGACCCTCATAAGCGCCAACTAACTGGTTTTCAATCCATACCATTGGCTGAACTGCGAACAGAATTTCCATTAATATTTCATGCACCTTGTATCTACATATGAAATCAAAATTTTCTACCGTTAATTGCTTCCTTCGCTTGTACACTCGACTAAACGTTTGATAGGTATAGAGAATATAATAGATTTTGAGAGAGTTGCATTAATGAATTTATGTGATGATGGATTTGTACTTAAATATTAATAGCGTACAAAGTGATTCTGAATTGGCACTAAATTTACTGAAAATTAATTATAGAAATATATGTAGAAGTAAGTACTCAAAAACCTCGTGAATTTTTATTAAAATTTTAATAATAGAAATTAAAATATAATTGCATATAATTTTTAATAAGATTGTTAGTTTTTATACTTTTTTTTTTATAAAGTATTTAATTTTTTCAATTTTTCGAAAATCTATGCTAAGATTTTTGAATTGAGATTCTTTTTCAATTAAACATTTTACGTTTTAAAATTTATTTTTATTTAAACGAAAATTTCGTGAAAAAATGAGGAGAAATAAGTAAATATCATTATATCACTTGATTTTTGTACGATCATAGATTATTTTAATTTTATCCATCATTTTCTATATTACTCATCTCATATATTTTTTCAAAGACATGTAAACTTTTAAGAAAAATTCACAAATCATTTTTTTTTTAAAAATAATATTCCGTGAGAGAAAATTCAAATTTTCTTTCAATTTTATAAATCATGATCCAATAATTCCCTTATAAAATTTACATCAACTAACAAATTCCACAAATGAAAAAAATCGCAATTCCCAATTATCAAAAAAGACTTTTAATATCGTATAATTTCACGTAACGCACAATAATACTAAAAAAAATACAAAAGATCAATTTACAATTTATATCTGTCCAGCAGAAATCAATCGAATTACAAAATTCGTTTCAATCAATATAAAAAAAAAAAAAAAAAAAAGAAAGAGAAAAATGAAAAGAAATTAACGCACGCGAATTTTACTACAAATCCGGATTTGATGGAATATTTTCAGCTCAAAAATGGACGTTTCAAAGATCCCATATTTTAATCAATCCGGTAAGATGGTCGACAAGCCGGCTCGTGACAGCAGAGATTCGCCGGTGGCGGAAAATATTTAAGGCGTTACTTGAGCGACGGAAACAATGGTCCTTCGCATCTGCCATTCACGGCCTCCCAAGTGGCGTCATTATGGTACCGCTCTCCCGGCGGAGAGACCACGACCACGTTGCAGCGAGACCTTAAATTGCATTTTCCAACGTGCGTGCACAATGCATTGTTAACGCTTTCGGTTGTTTGCCTTTGTGCCTTGCTCGTGACCCATTAATTGCTCTTCGAGTCGAAGATTTACAAACGATTAAATTCTCTCTCTTTATTGAAATTATACAAGCATCTCTCCTTATTTTTGAGAGCGATTTTTTGAGATTTAGGCTTGATGCGAAAATTGTTGTTTTGTTATTTCGATTTTGACAATTTTTATTGTTGGAAAGAATTAAAAGAATTGCAATATTAGTTACGGTTATTAGTTACAGTATTACAATTTTAAATTTGAATTTTTTAAAATAATTTTCGTGTGATTTATGATTCCTCAGATTTTCCGTATGTATAGAGTAAATGATTTGGTTATTCTTTATAGGATAATGATTATTTTTGAATATTTTTGCATGTAATTTGAATATATATACATAATTTCTATAATCATATAACAAAATCCGATAAATCGCTGTTTTATAAAAATTGAAATATATATTTTCTCACGTACTATCTATAGTTAATCACTAAAATTTCATCTAAAAATATTTTTTACAACAGGGTAATGGAGCATCAATTCCTTTATGGTTTAAAACATTAGATTGAAAATAATATTAATAGGCACTTTAAAGATTGATTTCATCCTCTCGATCATTATTAATAAAAAAACTGCTCCATCACGATCTACGTACTATTTCATAAAACATTGTAGAATTATCATTGATTTCAATAAAACACAAATTATTAATCAAATTTTCGTAACCTGTACAAAGACTTTTGCCTCTATACAAAATCACTAGTTAATGACATCTGTCTATCACTTGAACAACAAAAATTAACCGCGAGAAACAAACTTTAAACCCTTTCTTTTAAAATTAAGAAAACACGAGATATCAGATTTTACTATCCAACAAATCATCAAAATTTTTCATCAAAATGAGGTAGCATAGAAAGTAAAGAATTCCACATAATTTATAATTTATATATATATACATATACACGTTGTTCTCGACAAACAAGCGCGCCACGACTGAAAATACATATGCATATTCAAGTAATACGTACAGTAAACGTTGAGGACGATCCGCTTGCTCACTGCTGGCGGCACACCGTTTGACGCTATGCACAGATACGGTCCCATGTGGGCACGCGTGACACGCGTTAGCTTCAACACGGAGCCCTGGCCTACTGTAACAAAACGTATGGAAACGTATAATACACAGAGGGCGGCACGTGTTCCATTTTATTGGAGCTGTATAAGCGAGGATGGTTTCGTTTAAAAGTGAGATACTTTCGAAAAATCGCTATCTCGCTCGAATGGTTTGCAATCCTCGAATGGAGTGGGGAATGATTCGACCGCATGAAAACCGAGTGCATTAAGTAGTCGATTTTGCTCCCGTTTGTATATCTATTGTGACGTTTTTTTGGAGGAGGGAGGGAGGGGTAGGGCTAGTTGATTTTTCGTGTAAAGGAAGAGAACTATTTTGAAGCATAGGAATTCTATCTCGCGATCCGTTGGAGGAGGAATATTGATTTTGCAATGTGTGTTTTGCATGTGAAATTAATTTTGTTTTGATGTTATTATTTTTATATCATCATTGTCAAAAGGGAAATTCCTCACGAATGGATAAGATATGATTAAGATAAGATTAAGATATGAAGAAGTGAAATGAAATTTTTTAAAACTTAAATAACTTTTAATAAAAAAGAATAAAGGTTATCTTTCTATAAAAATATTTAAGCTTTTAGAACTTAATTTTTTGATACTTCAACAAAAATTTTTATTCTATTCCATACGAAAAATCTTTGAATTGAACACTACTTATTTAACTGTATTTCAATCTATGTACCTTTCCATATAATTTGAAATTGTAGTAAAATACACGAAAAAGTTTACTACATGGTCAATCATCAAAATCGATGATCTTCCCATTTTTATTTCTATTTTTGAAATCAACTTACATTAAAATTAGTTCAAACACTTTTCAATGTACTCTCGATACACGAAACACGTAAATCGTTAAAAAATTCACCAATTGTTTGCCTAATCAGTGCCATATTTACGTGTAATAACATTGCCGTGCATCAAAAAGCTGGTAAACGGTTAAATACGATTACGGTTGTAATCCGGTAGAAAATATTCGAATCACGAGGAGTCTGGATGCGATACACTTGGCTTGGTTGAACGTGACACACAAAAAAACCTGCTTAAAGGATTTAATTAGATCGTTTGAAGTGATGTAACCGCGTTCAAGGAAACCTGCTGTGTGCCACGTGAAATTTCACGTAGTCGGCGATTTATTAAAGTAGCGAGTATACTGGCAGGAACACGTGAAAGGGGATGCTAATTTCATGACGTTATGAACTTCAATGGCGTATGTAATTCGCGGATCTGAAACGGTATTGAAGCTTGCGTATTCCAGGAATATGTAGGATGATGTATTATAGGAAAAAAGATAATTTTCAGAATGCACGTCGAATGAAAAAGAAAATAATTTGCATGTGTCTAATTATCTTGATTTTTAATTTAACGAATAAAATGGTAATTTTTAAACTAGCGTCTCTGAATACGAACTCTGAATATAGTATAATGTTTTCTCTACAGATGGATTTCGACGGAACAATGAGTATTCAGTATAAAGATGTTAAAATATTGTTGAATATATTGTAATCGATATTATATTTAATTTTGTTTATCTTATTACTTTGATTATATAAGTGAGAAATGTTGAAATTTGTTCAAATCGATAAATAGAACACGAAGATACTATTTAACTATATTATTTAACTATTATTATAATATAATAATATTCAAGTAAATAAATAAGATATGATTTAATTGCAGTGATGTGTACTACTGTAATACTGCAATTATACGAAATAAGAACGAAAGAATAAAATATAAATTGCATCGAGGCACGTACTAAGTTCTTCGTGTTTTATAACTTATAATGAACATTTTTTTATTGTTAATATACATTGTATTTTTAATCAATATTAAACAGTAGGTAAGTTTATTTCTTTCGAGAGAATAACAATGTACCTTGAAAAATTCAGATTGTTAATAGAGGGTTAAACTATTATTGCTTTTCATGGAAAAAGAATTAATGAGAATCATTTTCGTTATGAACTTTTCAATTATTAAGTCGTTAAAAGTTTTAAACTTTTATTGTAAAAGTTTAATAATTCGAAGAAAATTTCACATAGGGGATTTCACATAGAAAATAAAAATTTCTTTAAGAAGCAACCAACAGCTTAAAAAGAAAAATAATCTAAAAGTTTTCTTTTTTTTTTTTTTTTTTTTTACGAAGAAACTTTCTCACTGTTTACAACTTCTCATTTTAACTTCCTTTTCTCTTTTATAAAATTAGAAAATTTAGTCAAAATTTACGATATTCTCCCAAGAAATCGTTAGAATTTAATTTTCATCTTAGAAAAATCTCAAATTAATTATTTAATACAATTATTATTATTTTTTATTTTGATTATATAACTTTAAATTAACTTAACATATAACTTTATTTTAACATGTATTATATACATATAATGTAATATATTTTCATGGACAATATAATTAATTGATTAAATTTTATTATATTTTACTGTATCCATACGCGCAAAACACTAAAAACAATTCTTTATATCATTCATGTATTTTTTTAAATTATATTCCTTTCAATCACGAAATCGGATAAAGCCTGGTTACATTACAAGTCTCTCAATTTCCAATTAATACGTTATTCATTTCTAGTTAATTAACAATCATCAGATATGAAATGGCTAATTTCCAATTTCCAATTTCTCACTTTCTCACGATACAATCATTTATCTCCAAAAAAGGCAAAGAAAGAAGATATTAATCAAACGGAAAATCGAATATCGAAAGCAAAACGATTTATCATCCAAGATGAAATCACAAAAAAAAAAACTTCTTAAATCATTCCATAGTTTCGTCAATACAGCGGAAAATTCTATCCGAGAAGTTCAAAAGAAAGGACTTATTTCCGGTAATTGATTCGATCGGAATCGTAGGGAGAGAAAGGGAGGAGTGAAAAAGGCAAGCACATCCCTTTGAACACCTGTTGAGAAGAGCATTAGTTCCGTTGAAAATTCATTTCACGCGTCTGTCTTTGCTGTCCTCGAGCTAATTAAACGAACAGCATCCAGTTGTTTTGAAATTAACGATAGGAAGTTTCATCAGGAAAAAGATTTTGCTTTTCATCAAGCATGGCCGTTAAGCTTGCTCGTGTGTGCGTGAACGAAGCCACAGAGTCGCAGAATCAACGCCTGAAGGGATAAAAAAAAAAAAAAAAAAAAAAGAAAAGAAAAGGAAGAGAAGAGGAGAGAAATCGCGTATACGGAATATTTTATACCTTCCCCTCTATTTATCGCCTAATGGAATCGAATCGCGCCATTGTTGGGAAACGACAGATGTCGAGGAAGAAGCGGATAAGGAGAATATAAAAAAAAAAAAAATAATAAACGAAACAAACGCGACAAATGCTCGAAACGATTCCTTAGAACCTATTGGCAGACGATAAAAAGATTCATCCGATGAATAAATCAGAGAAATTTCATCCGAGGTTTGCCAGTGAAATCTCTTTTCGTTCGATAAGCCATCACACCTCTTGCGTTGAAACATATATGGATTTCATAGATCTTGTTGTTTTATTCTTTGCTCGAGTACTGAATTGATTCGATTTTTGGGAATTCTAAATGAGAGATTCGAAGTTGGATAGATTTCGACTCGAAGTCGAATGTGGATTGAATCTGGTGAAACGATGATGATGAGGGATCGATTCAAGCTTCGTAAGATTCTTTTTTTCCTCGAAAATAAAATATGAATTTTTAAAAATGAGATAGATAAATCGAGTAAATCTTGTTATTCATTTTTTTAAAATCTTGAATACACTTGTTTCTCCTAATGAGATTAATTAATAAAATTTTGCAAACTAACTATTTAATTGATATAATGTTAATTAGAAATATCAAATAAATTCTCTTGCTTTAATGAAAATAGTATACTTACTTATGTACTGCTACAATTTCAAATTATTAATTCAACAAATAACAATTAATTAATCTTAATCGATTTATCAAATCTTATCAAGCTTGAGAGGTTCAAGCTTACAGTTTTTCTTTTTCATTTAAAAAAAAGACCACTAGAAATAAACCTCAAGAGTTTCAATTCTTACTTAATACTTACACCTCTTGATCTTGGAGACCGTCCTCGAAGCTGTCGTCTTGAAATAAGAAAAAAAGAAAAAAAGAAATAATCCAACCCTCTCTTCGAGATCCATTCACCGAAGGGTCTTAATTAACGAGAACCTTGACCATTTATCTGGCTTGAGAGTGGCTCAAAAATTGTCGGCTCCTTTCGTTTCAAAAGAGAAACCACAAACGCGCTGCAATTGTCGTCGCCTCTATTCGCAGCCTCAACTCTAAGCTGGAGTCTGGAAAGGACGAGGAGGGCGAGGAAAGAGGGTGCGAGGCGGGGCGAGAAAGGGTTATAGAGACTTCTCCTTTACGCACCTGCACAATTCGAAACGTCCCTTGCACTTCCGTGTGCAATTAGTCACGAAACGGTTGAACAGTCGTGCAGGATGCCTCGAGGGGAGAAGGGAGGGAGAGAAGAGGGAGAAGTGGACAAGAGGGATGGCGTATTGGAACAAAGAAGAGGAGTAATTCGAACGAGGAGATGGTAATTGAGGGGGGTAAAACGATCGCCATGACGGCTTGATAGTTGAGAAATTTTTTTTTTCAGAGAAGATTTTACTTGACGAGAGAAAGGATAGAGAACAAGGAAGGAATCGGGTATATCGATTTTCGAATTCTCGAATATGAATCGTTTGATCTATCGATACGATTCGTTTGCACGATTCGAGGCATAGACGGTTAATTGATTGGCACACTTCTGAGGTGGTAATTAATCCTTTGGATAGAAGTGAGTTAAATTGATGATTAAATTATCCGCGCTGAAGGTAACTTTGATGGGCGTGACGTTACAAATGCGTAACGTTCAAAGTGTTTGAATGCTACGTATCCTCCACACTCGATGTTGTTGATCGATTGCTATTTAATACTTGTGTAATTAATTGATTAATTTCTAGTTTTCGTTCTCTTGAAAAGAATTATATATTGAAAATTTTTAATGAAAATAGAAAATTTCAAACTTCAATCGAATAATATAAAATTGTATAAATTATTAATTAGAAATATTTTTCTTTTATAAGAATTAGATTTAGTTCAGGACACATCATGTTTGCTTGTAAAAGATTAATAAATGAAAAAGAACGACAATTTGAAGATTAAAAATGATAACGAGATTGAAAAATTAACGAGATCGAATTTCGATCTGTTCATTCTGACACAGACTGATTATTATTAGGAATTTATTAGCAATTTTCGCCTTTAACAGATTCGTCGGACACTTTCGTGATTTGTTCCGTTGTAAATTATTAAATAATTCTCGTTGGACAGATCGTTAAGAATTCTTGACGGATGTTCATAATTAAGATAGAGAGCGATTTAAATGAATAAATGGCAAAGTTATACGAATAACGTGTCAAATGTTACATCGAAATGAAATAAGATCATTTTTGAATAATATTATTAATTGTTATATTAGCGTATGCGACAGAGAAGTCTGTGATCGAAAACACATTGAATAACACTGCCCGACATCTATAAATCTATTACTACAAAATCAATTATGTTTCATGAACAATAGAACACACGAATAATGCACAATTATATTAATCTTTGACGACAAGTGATGACAAAGAAAATAAAAAGTTTCTCAAATTATTCAATAATTGCAATTAAATTTTAAATTCGTTAAAATAAGTATAATTGAAATTGTTAAAAATAATAATGAATATAAATTTATTTTACAGAGATATAAATTTTAATTTTTAATAATTTTTAATAAAAATAATTTTTCTCATAGAAATCTTCTCAATATATTCAAATTTCTGTAAAATATCTTTCGATAAAATTAATCAAGGAAGACTTTATTTCCATGCATTAAAAAGAGACACAAATAAATTTTATCACGTTTCAAATACGAACGTATGAGATGACGTCTGAAATGGAGAGAGCCAAAATTATTATGGAATATAAAAACAAATAGATATATTTATATATTTAATGTAATTTATTTACATTAACTTTTTACTAAGCATTGTGAGATAAATAAATCGCGAGATAAATTAATTAAAAAATAATAAACAGACGAATGTGAAAAAGAGATTAACGAAATAAATTTTAATTATTCTCTACACTACACTCCTTCTTAAAATTCTCTTCTTATATCAAATTAAATCATATGTTTTAAATTTTAAATTCGATCACTTTAATCTATTTCTATTCATTTTGCAGAGTAAAGTTTTTTTTTAAATAATTGTAATTACATTCAATCAGCAAAATTGAATTATATTTGTTCTTATGTATTAATTTGCAAAATTCAAATTTGTTAAATTTTATTAAAAAAAAATTATTATACATAATATAATAGTGGAAAAATAAATATGTGTATAATAATTTTATTTTAATGAAATAATGAAATAAAATTTTAATGAAATAAATATGTGTATAATAATTTTATTTTAATGAAATTTAATAAATGAAGATTATTTCTATGTGAAATATTTATTTAACTTATACGTATATTTATTTTCAATTGAAATAAATATTTCTATAAATTATATTTCACATAAAAATAACATTATTTTCTATTTTCTATTTTGATATTTTAGGAACAAATGGTTTTTGCTAATTAAATTTATTGAATCTTATTTAATTTATCTTATATTTTCACTAATTCTATCAACTTTTATTAATTTATTAGATTCTGAATTTTAGATTATCTCTCTTTATTACATTTAAATTGCGAATTTTTACATAATCTAATTGCAGTAATTTTATATTTAAATTGGATAAAAATTGAATTCTTCAAAATGGATTTCCTTTTAGATTTCTTTAAATTTCCAATAATTATATATAGAATTGTACTATTGTTTCTGTATTTCAATCGATATAAATTTTCATTTTTCTCTTTTTCCCTAAAGTCTAACAAAGTAGAAAACTAATATCAAAGTTTAATAAATCTGAAACAAAAGTTCAAATCTTCTGAGAAAGTAATCTCTTATTTATCTGGTTGTTATCGAAAGATGAAAAAAAAAGAGATTCATTGATTTAAATTATGGTAACATGAAAAATTACTTATTTTCAAGATTAAAATTGAAAATTCTATTGTTAATCTCTTTTTTTTGAAAACGTCATCTAACGCTATATATCGAAAATATATCAATTCCTAATATTTAATAGTTTATTAAAAAATATCTGTATATCGTCATCTTTTATTGATATTTAGAAAATTATAACAAAAAATTTAATAAATTCCCACATTATTCACATATTTTTAAGTACTTTATAGACACAATCGAGTAATAAGATTCATTTTATTCACTGTCCACTCACTGCCCAAATTTTCTAAAATATTAATACAACATAATTACATTCTATATTTGTTTGAAATATTAGAGAATTAATATATTTCTGACGCACATATGTTATCGACTCTCTGATGCACGATCGGTGACTATGCAAAAATATCAAAGAAACGAACACGAGGGACTAGGATTCTCATCCAGATTGGCTATCAAAACGTAGCCAGTCTATCCTCGCTAATAAAGATCTGATGCAATCAGAGAGGAGGATGAAACGGTCGAGCAAGTCGTGTCGCAGCTTTATTTGCAAGAAGGTTGGGCAAAGTATGCTCCTCTGCAAGAGGAAAGTGGCAATATACGTGGAACGAGGCGAGAACGATTGTCGGGTAACAATGGCTGCAGACGGAGAGCAGATATAAATGGAGGAAGATAGGTAAAAAAAATACGGTCAGTCGGTGCAAAGTGGTCAAGTAGAAGTCGAGATTGGAGAAGGCAAATTGGGTCGAATGATCCATTGACCTAATTTTCTGAATATCTTGATTTAATGAAAATCATATGAGAACTATGAAATATTATTGTGACATTTGATGATTGTTTTTAGTTTCCAATTTTTTTTAATGATAATTGGAAAGATGCCAGATTACATCCATTAATTTAATCTTTTTGAACATTCAAACGAAGTTTTATATTTAATGAAAAGCAAATCTTAATATTGTTATTAAGATTCTTGATGCATTATCAATTTTCCATTTTTATTTTTATAATGATTTGAATAATCCTTTAATTTGTTGTTAGAAACCTACATAACTAATTTGATTATTCTAAAATATCCTTCATAATTACGAAGACACAAAATGAAGGATTTGAAATTGTGATACAGGATAAAGAATAATTTCTTGCGAAAAGATACAGTCAAGATCAAACCTAACCTAACCATTATGCAAGAATATGCATCTCCATATTTCTTTTTTATAATTTCTCTTGACAAAATATCGCGAAAAATATTTTCAGAGAGTTCAAATTTTATCGAGAATCACGAATGAAATATGCGCATAGAAAGCCCACAAAGAATAACGAAAAATCAATATCACCAATATCAACATGGTAAAAGAGACCAAAGCATAAAAATTTACACGAAGGGAGATCGAATAATCGGTACAATTTTTCGGCCAAATCCAACACAACGTACCTTCGTGCGAGTTCGCCTGGGTGATGGTGCCTCCGACTTCGCGACGCCACGTGACCTTCGGCTTCGGGGTGCCGGTCGCGGCGCATCGCAACGTCACGTTGCTCCCCTCCCGCACCTCCATATCCGTGCTGGTGGAGTCGTCCAGGATATCCGGTGGTACTGAAACAATGACCACATTGCAACGACAACGACTAGCCCGCCGCCTCCCTCGTGTACCGAGCGCAACCTCGTGTAACAACTGGCACGCTCGAGCGCGGCGCCATTCGCTTGGATAGATGGCTATCTGGCCGAAATCGGCACCGATCTACCAATGTCTCGTTGTGTATTCGCAAATATTTCACACCACGAGGGGGCAATCCACACAATTCGATCGTAAAATCCGGGAATCGTTGGGATGATCGTGAATACTGGGCTACCAGCGACAGGATTTAGTTCAAGTATGTGCTTATAAGTCGAATTTATTGTATAAAGATTAAGAAACGGATATTATTACTAGTTAAATAATTGTTTTATTTTTTTTTTTTTTTTTTTTTGTGAAATATTTCGAATCTCAAAATTTGATTATCGTTCGATAGTTAGAATCTTTTATGAGTTATAATGATGGAACTATGAAATTTTGAAAAAAAAATACGATATATTTATATGAATTTGATAAGTAATTTATTTGAAGCAAGAATCCATCGATTATATTTTTGGTAACTTAATTTTTCATTTAAATAAGAGTTTAAGAGTTTAGATAAATAGACTCAATCTTACATCTAGTTTATTTGTAATTTGATAAACTATTCACGTAAACTGTCATGTATTTTTTCGTATTTGATGTTCAAATTGAAATGAAATTTGGAATTCAAATAATAGCTTAAACGAGATTCATATATTGAAAAATAATACTTGACTAATAATATGGTTTCATTGAAAAATAAGAATATAAAATGTTTCCAAAAAAAGCTAAATAAAAATAATCTCGAAACGAGATTATTATTCTATTTTGAAACATTTTTTTTCTAAAAATATTCATAGAGGAGCAATAAATATTTCTTTCGAATGTATCTACTATCAAAAGTATCGATTTCGATTGTAAAATATATGAATCTTGTTTGTCAATGTTTAAATCTACTCGAGGTACGTTTAATCCCATCACTAGCGAATACCCTTTAAAACGACATGGAAGAGTAGAGACTCCGATTCACCAATCTGTGTCTCTATTGTGCGGTTTAAGGCGCCTTCGATCATTTGGAATCATTGCGTGTAATTTGGTTTCGTTTGGACCAGTGTTTGAAATTACGCGACAAATTTTTCTTTCGTGAGTTTTTTATTTTTGAATAGTATTGAAATTTAATATTGGATGCTTGATGTTTTGAATGGACAAGGTAGAATTGTTATGTAGGTCTTGTAGGGAAAATCTATATATATCTATATAAATCTATATATGGTGGTATGGATGTTAACAACATAGAATAGATAAAAGTTTTGGGTATACGTGTTTTGTTGGAATTTGTGTTTCAAAAAGAAAAAAAAAAAAAGAAAAGAAAAATATGGTGAACACGTAGCTTCTTTGTAGGTTTTATTTTCACGATTATTGTTAGTTTTATATTTGTTCGTGAAGAGGAATAAAAACGAAGAAATGGATTTAATTACTTAATTTAATTACTAATTGGATTTAATTACTAATTGGATCTCTAACGATTTTTTAATTGCTGATTAAGTTACAGGTTACTGAGACAAATTAGAAAGTTTAAATGAATGATTAACTCTTTCTTCTTTGTTAATTTATACTATTATAATAGAATTAAATTAAAGAAAAAAGAAATTTATGAAAGTAATAAAGTATTCTTTAATAATCTACAACAAAGTTAATTAGAATATGTAGGAATTCTGAATCTTGTAATTGTATGATTTGCATATATTCAAGAATTATTTTATTAGAATAATCTGATATATTAGTTTTTTAATATGTGGATTTTGTAAAAGATAATATATTATCCCAAATCTATATTTCATAGACCGAATTATCCTCATTTTTCAGCCTATTCTTCAAATCTTTTGCTTATTTCAATATAATACAGTCAAAGAGAATAATATAAAAAAAAAAAAAAAAATCATGATGAAATAAGAAATCAAATTAACAACTATTTTGTCTCTAATAAAAAGATAAAAATTTTTTAAATTTCTAAGAAAAAAAAATTCTAACAAAAATTATAATATCCAAGTATTATTAATCAATCCTCTGATTATTACTAATTAATTCTACATACAAGAAATTTCACATAATTTTACTTTTACACGAAACTTTTGTGAATGGCTGTAAATTAAAAACTTTCCCCAAATCCATAAATTGAGAAAGAGGAAAAAGAAATAAATTACACAAGGCTGTAAATTCAAAGAAATGAAAAAAGTTTCATAATATTTGATACGATCAAGGATTTTATACGTTTAAATTTCCAAGGTTGAGAATTGAATGATCCTTATCACTGTTCTCTCTGGTTTCGTTTCTTTCTTTCTCGAATGTGAGAGAAGCGAAAGAGGCAGCGGCATCCCTTTGTCTCGTTGCCATCGATTCGTGATAATTGGTCACGATAATTCCGCTACTTCAATCGTTATTTCGATCGTAGTAGAAGGGAAAGGGAAAAGTGTTTTGTTTCGCGCGCGGTGGAAATTAAATGGCGTATCGTGGCGCGAGATGATAACCACGCTCTTCTCAATTTACCGAAGGTTATAATTTCAATTCAAACGAGAAAGGCGAAAGGGTCTTTATCGATTAATGTTACAATATATATCTGTAATTTCACTTTTTAATCCTGAAAGCGTTTTGGACTTACAGTTTCATTCGTGTATTCATTTATTGAAACTTCGAGAAAAATATAATAATTTATTACTGCGCGCGGAAAACTTTTTATCGATTTTTATTATGAAACGAAACAAATCGTATTATTTTTTTGCAAAAGATGGATTATTCGATCAATTGTATCGTACATTTGCTTAAAGAAAATTAATTATACAGAAAAATTACGATCAAAATTATGACTTTAAATGATTTGAATCGTGATTTTATGGTTTTGAAAATTCGTCTTCTATTAAAAAGTAGCAATTCCTTTCTGTATCAATTTAATTTAATTTATGAATTATAAATTTTGAATTATATTTAAATTTCCTAGTATTTTCCCAGAAATTTAACCGAAAACAATGAAGAATCTATTTATTTATAAGGGAACTTAAAACTTAAAAAATTAAAACTTCTGCATGTATCTATTATTTTCAAAGATTTTTTTTACATTAAATTTCCTTGCATTATTTGTTATAGATATTGTTTTGATAAATGAATATCAATATATATATATATATATATATATATCGATTTTGCAAAGTGTGTAATAAATTTACATTTATTAATTGTACATTGGTATCAATCATTGGAACATGAAACTGAAAATCGATATATATGGATAGTTTCAAAAAACTTTTAGCTTGTTACTAAAATTGAAACGTTATGTTCGTTTTTAACAATTTTTTATGTATTTTCTATATATATTTTACGCATCGTGTTTCTTTTATGTGTTCGAAATAATTGATTAAAAAATAAGGGGAAAATGCTAAAAACTTCGAAAAAATCATTTCAAAAAGTAATAAAATTAAACGAAATTGCCCAATTTTTTTAATTTAAATAAATGAAACTATTGTGTATATATTAAAGTGAATATTAAATACATCGAATGTATATTAAACATGACAAAAAATAAAAAAATAAAAAAATTCGATAAAATTTGTTAAAATAAAAATCTTCCCTATAAAATATTTGAAATTAAACTTCATCGTAAAATGATTATTCAACGTAAAATGATTGTATGATGCATTTTATTTATAAGATTTTATTTAAAAAAAAATACTTTATAAAAATATGTGAAAAAGACAATTCAAGCTATTATTTTAGAAGCAACAAAAATTTCAATTATCGTTAGAAAGTAAAATTGGATAGAATTGCTTTCGAATATTTCATATCACGAAATTTTACGAAACTTTTATAAAAAAAACTATTTTTCTTCCAAATTCTTAGTAACAATGTTAGCATTACGTCAAAGAAATATATACATATAAATAAAACATTTCTAAAACCGTGAAATTTGAAAATATTCAAAAGTATCGGAAATCTTGATTGTCTTAGAAACCTGGCTAGCTTTACAATTCAATATTCAAAATTTTAAATTTAAAATCCAAATTTGAAAATTTGAAATTCAAAGATGCGATGAAATTCAAAATTCAAAGTTCAACAAGCTTCGATATTTTTGCATATTGAAATAAAATATTATCATTCATAATATATACTTTGAGATACTTTAAATTCTAATTATATTCAAGAAATCCTATTTAAAATATTTAATAAAGTATAATAAATTATTATCAGAATAAAAGATAATGAAGAAAGTTATTGTAAAAGAAACTAAGTTATATCGCTTGAAGTTTAGAATTTCGATTTTAAAGTTTTTACTTCTTTCATCCTCGACTAGTCGTGTCATATCCAAAGAGCTTTTTAAGAACAAGGTAGAAATTAGTTTTTAACGATCCTTAGAAACCCGTATACTTGACAAACGATTCAAAGCCCGGAGAAAACTTTCCCACAGACACAGATGCTATTGCAGCTACTTCTTTAAAAAACCTGCACCGAGTTTGCACTAAAAGAGAGATTATATCTTTTAAAGTTAATGAACCGTTAATTAGTTGAAAATGAAAAAGAAAGAATCCAATATTTTGATTAAATAATATAAATAATTTGAAGGAGATCGATTAAATAAAAATTTAGAATCATTTTCATTTTCCTTTTTATATCCAAATTTTTTAATTTAAAATTTTTAAAATTTTTTAAATTAATGCTATAGATTTAATCAATAGTATCATTTTTTTATTAATTTAATTTTCTTCGATATATTTTTTACGAAATAATTATTTTAATTAATTAAAGAAATTAATTTATAATTTCTATGGAACATATTAATGATTTTGACTAATTAAACGAATAAAAATCAATAAAATAAAATTATTATTAATTTTATTTATCGTATAATTCTTACAAATAATTTCTCGAATTTTAATTCCAAAGTTTTATGATTGATATTTTCAGTCAATTATTAAATCAATAGATACCTTTAACGATTTATGGATCAAAATATACTTCTCCCAATATACACTTCAAAAATATCAAATATACCTTGTATCGATTAAAACGATCAAATTTCTAAAGATAAGGAATATTTCAAATTAATCATAGATTTTCTTCCAAAGATAAAAACACTAAAGGGAAAATATTCGTAAGTCTTTATTAACTATATCCTTATATGAAGATCATCATTAAGGATAACCTAAGGATAATCTTTTCTAAAAAGTTCTCTCTCTCTCTCTCTCTCTCTCTCTCTCTCTTTTCTCTCCTATACACTCGAATTCTCAAAGACGTGTTCAGAAGGTGAAACAGTTTGAGAACGAACTTTTCACAAGGAAAGATCTTCTAATGTGAACTTTTCATCCAGCTATCGCCCACTTATGCATTAACTTCTTATCCTGATTGGAATGATAGACAGTGTTATAAGCAGACAAAAATGAACAGAAATTTCGGCCATATTGAATTATCAAATCGAAATCAAATCAAATAAACAATCATCAAAAATATAAACGCGTTTTTAGTTAGCAAATGTTTGAAGTTGTTTGCTCTCATTCATATCGAATTAGTGATAATCAGGTTATAATAAATGTTGAACTATTATTTTCAATTATTTTAAAATCATGGATGATTATTTTTATTTGTATCCTGTTTCATATGAAGAGATTTATCCTTGGTACCATAAAATTAATAATATTATCAAAGCAATAATTTTCGTTTTTAAAAATGAAACGTGTAGAAACGTGGTTTTCTTTATGAGTAATGCTTCTTCGAGGCTATAAATATGACAAGATTACTCCGAAACAATAACAAAAAAAAAATCAGATTTTTGTGAAATTAATGAGACTTAATACAATTCAGTTTAATAAAATATCATAAAAAATATATTAATTGTAAATATATTGTTATATCTATATCTAAATGAAAAATAATAAATTCATTATGCAACAAATTAATTTTTGCCAATCATTCGAGGTTAACAAATTTTTGCAATGATTTTAAATTTTGTATTTTTATAATTATTAAAATGTGAAGGCGATTTTGATAAAATTATTTTTCATTTAGATACAGATATAACAATATATTTACAATTAATATATTTTCACAATACTATTTTAAATCTAATTACGCGTGTATAACACGAATATACTTAATACAAACTGTATAGGATTTCTATATCACACAGGTTCTAGTTTATAATATATTATCACCATCGACAATTCTAATAATTGATCCTTTCACATTCGATATTGCGTGTAGGAATTATAATATTATATTTCAATTAAATTTTTAAATACAAATCAGACACGACGAATGACGAATAAAAAAATTTTCTCATAATCTCAAATTTGATTTTGAAATATATCATTGTATAAATCTTACATTTTATACAAGATATTTTATATTATATCGAATAAATTATTATATTTTATAAATTAATATATTTATTGTTATATCGAATTTTCATATTTATAACGAATATGTAAAAAAAAATCAATTATACATTCGTTCTAATAGAAAAATTATTCATCTTGATAAATGCAGCGATCGTGTACTTCCACGCGACCATTTAAAAATCGTGGGTACTGTTTATTAAGGGTCGTAGAATCGGAACTTGAGCTCATTTATTTCCCGTCTTTGATTTCGTATCAGACAGATCAGGAATTTAAATAACTCCCTTATAAAAAAAAGAAATAGTGTGGAAGGCTATTAGGTATATTTTGTCATTCATTAATCTTTATTTACCTTCTTTACATCATAATTTAGAGTAAAATTTAATAAAACGAGATAAAATTTCTAATGATTTATTCTTACAATGTATTTCTTTATCAGATATTAAATAACGAGATGGATCATTCTTATATTTAAAACTTCCGAATAATAAATTTAAACTTTTTTTAATATTGAAAATATAAATTCTATTTGTTTAATTTAATTTCAAAATTTTACATATTATTGAAACGATAATTATCGTTATTATAACGAATTAATTAAATTATTTTTGATATTAAATATTTATTTATTTTTTTTTTTAGAAAATCGAAATATGTTCAAAAAATTAGAATTCCAAATATAAGTTAAATTATCTATTAGATTAATATCACTTAAAAAGTTTCTTTATTTTTAGAATTAGGACGCAGAATATCACGATAAAACTAGTATGCAAAATTTGCATTCATTTCCATATCTTATAACGTAAATCGCACTACAACTTTGAACATATTAATTTTTTGACTCTAAATAGAATTCTTATTTTTTTTCTTCTTTTATTCAAGGAATCTATTTATTATCTAAAAGAATTACAAATTTTTTTCTCGCTTCGTACGAATACAAAACTTTTGACCGATCCAAACGTGTTTTACTCCGATTGACAAACACGCAAAAACACTTTGTTACAGAGATATCGAATTTCCATTTGTACCATCTCATCGAAACTGCTACATAATCGAGGAGGAATCGTGAATTATTTCATCGATGCACGAACTAAATTATTAAACTTTTCTCGATACAATTTACAATTTACGGGGAAATATAACTTGTACATCGAACATCGTATAATGGAAATAAAACGAATAACAAATTTTCCGTGGAAAATCAAGTAAACGCGGGGCCATCAAGCAAAAAAGCAATTGGGCCGGATCGTGGAGAAAAATATCAAGCTATGCGTAGTGCAATTCATTTCTGGCTACGTCGGGCGCAAACGGAGCGACAAAAAACCCTCGTATCCGCAGATAGTATATTTATTGATACTGCGAAACAATTGCGTCGAATTTATTATTTCGCACGTGTTTCGCTTGACAACGTGCTGCGGTTCTTCTCTTTCTTTTTTCTTTTTTCGCGCAAGTTTTTCCCCTTTCTCATCCCAGATTGCGCGAAACATCCGTTCCATTTGCGAAATGAACGGGTTACTCTAAATCTTTAAGACAACAGAAACTTCTTAAAACGGTCAATTTAGGAATATTTATATATTATATATTATTATTATATATTTATATAATTTAGGAATATTTTTCACTGGTGAATCGATAAGTGAAAAATTCTATTTTAAACAGCAATGTTACAAAATAATTATTAAGAGAAAAATAATATCATAGATATTATCAAAAAAGAAAAATGATAGTATATTCTGCTAATTATACGATTATATTATATATTACGTTACATAAAATCATATGCTATATTCGATCATCAAAATTAATATTTATTGCTCACTTTTCTAATAAAATAAAAGAAACTAGCAAACAACGAGAATTTCATTGTAATCTGAAAAAAGAAAAAGATCCTAAAAATTGAATAACGAAAAATATTTGAACAAAAAAAAATTCCATTTCAAAAAATATTAAAAAGTTTCACGGAGGAGTAATTAGTATGGACGAGCAGGGAAGGAAATATATTATAAAAACTTTACATTAGAGAAATAAGACTAATTAAGAGAGAAAGAAAAGTACGAAATGAACGAAAGGACGTCGTACTTTCCCCGTCCATCTCGGCTCCACGCTTCTTTAAGGCTCGTAGAAAAACATTTCGTGCCTCGCATAATAATTCCCCAACACGTGCGAAAATCCAAACTGCCAACTTTCTCCCAACACTTTGGGAAATATCATCATTACCTAAAGTTTCGCTCATTTTATAAAATATAAACCCGCTCCATCCCCATATATAACAATAATTAAACCGATTAAAACAAAACAGTTGATCCTTATATCTTCGACTCTAATCCCGTAATACAATTAAATCCCAAAATTCTCGTTCTTTGAATCCACCAGACCCGATCGAACACAGAAAGTGTGTGAGAACGACGCGATTTCACGGTGCGCAACAATCTTACCTCAGTCGGTAACTAGTAAACGCGGCCGCGATAAAGGAAGGAATTTAACGATGGTTATACCCGATAAACTTAAGAGCTTACGAGGAGAGGGCAGCCTGGAAATTATTGCACGCTTACGGGGGAAGGGAGGCACGCTTCAGTTTGTCCACTGGACTAATGGAATTTCGAGAATTCCATTTGAAAGTTAATCGCGTGTTTCTCCCTTGCAACATCCCGCGGAGAGCATTTAATTACTCTCAGAAACGGTCCTCCTAACTTATTTACGCGTGTCCACCTACCAACCAGCCACTAACAACAACTCCATGCTGCTTCCATGGAAATATAATCTTGCCCCGTTTACGAATTCATCAGCGCCCCCTCGCTCGTCCAGCTGTTCACCAGCTAAACGGTGAATTATGCAAACTACGTACGACACATGGAGAGAAGGAGGGGGAGGAGAAGGAGGCCCCCTTTTCTTCCGCAAAAATTCCGCTCGATCGATCATCGACGAGCGGAAGAGCTTAAGGGATAGCGCGTTTTCTGTATGCGATCTTCCACCTCTGTGTTCTGACGCCTCGCGAAATGGCGGCTTTCGTCGACCGATCGTCGAACACCGATAAAGAAGAAATTTAACGAGGGGTTAGGTGGGTTGTTCCCTGGCTCACGTTCTGCCGTGCTCAGCGATTGGTAAATGGGTTTGTTGTGGGAGAGAGAGAGAGAGAGAGAGTAGGGACCGGCTAGTTATTAGGGCGAGTCGAGCCAGGAAGGTGTCTAATAGCCCACCAAGAGTACAATCACGAGCAAGGAGGTTTCGGTACAAGGTGTGCACTTTACATATATTTGCATCCTACCGCGGCAAATTCGACATCAATCTAGGGGCACGAGCCCTCAGGTGTCTCTATCTTGGCCGACAGGACTCTTTCCACCCCTTGATTACACTGTCTCGAATTCGCGTTTCCACGCTAAACGGCTTCCTTTGTGCCCTTTGTTCCACCCCTGCGGGTGGTCCTCTTTCTCTTCCTTTTTTTCCCCCCTTTTTTTTTAGTCCCAGGAGAAATTTGCAAGGGATGGGTGTTGGGTTTGGCTCGAAGACAGGTCTACTATGGACGCTTTGAGAGAGTGTACGGAGAGTTGTGTGTGTGTATGTGTATGTGCGTGGGTGTACGGTGGATTTGTGATTATGTGGATTTATAGCCTGAGACTCATTTGCAACCTCGTTAAGATCGTGGTTAATTGGTCGTTGTGTACGTAGTGTTAGAGAATAGAGATCTTAATTTTTTTTTTTTTTTGTAAGAGTTTATACTTATATATTTAGCGAGTTAAAGTTTAAAATTTAATTGTTTTTTAGAATGTAATGTCATTAAGCATCTTTTGTAATAAATTTAATTTGGATCATGCAATTGTTAGATGTGATTTAATTGATATAATTTTTTGCATAAATACGATTTTATTTTCTTTGGTATGTATAATAGATGGTAGTCAAATTTCTATTATTTTTATCTAAACGTTTTTACAAATTTAATTCGTTAATATCGAAATTATGAAAAGATTCGTTATTTTAGATTACGTTTAAAATTAATCCACTTCCTTTATAATTCGATTGAAAAATTAATCAATTTTATGGAAAGAGCTTATAATAAAAGTAGTATCTAATGATAAAGACATTAAAATATCAATGCTGATCTAAATTAATGTAAAGAGATTCAATTTTTGTGCTATAAAATATTAACATTTAAATTATTATTATGTGACAAATGATTTTCCTTGTTATTTTCAAAAATTATTACTTTGTTAATGTCACATTATAAACTTTCCATAGCTTCTTTTATGTGTATCAGGAAATAATTCGAAATACAGATATCAAAATATTCTCATTATAAAATCAATAAAAGTATTATTTATTGATTTCAATATGGCGATTGCCATATTTTCATAAACGAAACTTTTTCTTACATTATAAAAATAATGTGAAAAAAATAATTAAAAGTTGAAATCAAACTCCAATAGTTTTCCTTATTTCAAGATAATATCCAAATCTTATCCATTTAAAATCTAACCTAGTTTAACAAGCGCAATCATTGATTGTAAACAATCTAACTTAAATTAAATATAATCTTACGTAGATCTACTTCGCTTCCCAAAATATGCAAGGAATAAGATAAGTAAAACTGGAATATCCATCACGTTGTAATCCAAACATAACCTAAACTTAATACAAACATAAAAATTTCAACTCGAATCAAACTCTTCGAAGACATATAACATCAAAAATAATACGTGTCTAAAAATAAGACCAAAGTTATGCATACAAAATATTGAATAATTGAAAGATCGATTCTAGATTGGCTCTTATTTATTAAATTATTCGAATATTTAAAGAAATTTTCCATCCTAAAAAAAAAAATTTTACTTTCGATTCAAAATTGATTCCTCTCGCAAAATAATCACTTTTGCCACACCCTTCCTTCTTCTCAACCATCCTTACGATACTCTTATGCTATATTTCATCACTGCATCCCCCTGGTGACCCAACAGCGAGACAAACTACCAACGAAATAATCAGGGATTAAATATCGGTGCAACGTGGTGGCAATCACGCGACCGAAGAGACACCAGTGCGGATTCTAAGGCGACCATAGTTGGGGTAAGTTTGACAAGTTGGCGGTAACAGGAACGGTGGTAAGTGCCAAGAAAGTTGTGCGAGGAAGGATCGGTTGATGCATGGCCACGGAAGAGGGATGCCGCCTAGCCGTCCAAAGGAAGGTGTTCCGCGGGACCAAGGGTGAGTTACGAACACACGGAAAACGCTGATTCCGCCCCGAGTTTCCCAAGAAGGGCCAAGGAAAGGTGGCGCGGAAGGTTTGCGCAGGTTTCCACGCGAGGCGCAATACAAATTTAACCGGCCATCTCGTGGATTGGGCTGCAAATATTTGCCGTAATGGCGCGTCCATCCAGCTTGAAAGCAATGGCACAAAGCGTGAATACGCCCGATATACCAAAATCTGAATAACAATGAGCGTAAATTCTGCGAATTCCTTCCTCGTTGCGGAATGATCCTTATTAAACTTTGCGAAAATGATGGAGTATTTGTTGGTTGATACTAAGGTTGGTTGGGGATTCCTCGCTGGTTTTTGTTGATCGTGAATTTGGTGAAAATAGCGGTTGATTGTGAGGAGGGATATTGTAGTGCGACGGTTCTCAAATGATCATTGAATGGAGAAGAATGGAATTACATTCGTATGAATTCTATTCGTATAAGAGAAATTTTAATAATGGATTACTTATTAAATTACACTTTTTATATGAAAGTCTAAAATAATAAAGAAAGACATAAATGAAGTTAAATTAGTGAAGGGAAACTTTTTATATTTTGGTTTGTTTATAGATTAACTTGATTTTAATAATATTCATTTATGAGAGTTGGTTGAGAACTATTATTATTTTGAGAGAGTTTTTGTTGGAAAAAAATTGGAAAAAAGATGATAAAGATTATGGTATGGATGAAAGGACTAATTTTAAAGATTGAAAAATAATTTAATTAATTTTTCATTATATCAGTGTGAATCTTATACCGCAATCAAGCAATTTTTACAAATTGGATGCAATCTTTATCTTTTATAACCAAATAGAATTCAAACTATAGAGTTTTATAGCAATGGATATTTCTGTAGTGCAGGTAATGTATTGCAGCAATAGATGTATTGGAGTTTTTAATTACTATTAATTGACAAATGGACCATATCTGTTAGGCAATTAACCATACAAGACATAAATGAATAATGCTTCCAAAAATTCCTAAATTTTTTCACATTGGTTAGTACATTTTCTCAGTTATTAAAATTTTTATAAAAATAATAAGATGTCATTTAATAAAATAAGATTTCTGAAGAATCATTAAAATTTGTTAAATTTTAAGTTATAAATTTTTAAATTTTAAATAGAATTCATTAATATATTAAAATCATAGTCAATTTGTTATTATTCATAACTTTTTCATTTGATATTTATAAAATATCGTGTTAATTTGATTTAATAAATATTCATTGTTTGAAATTAAAATTATATTTTATATTATTTATTTCATAATTATTTCAAATAATAATACGAAATAATTATTTGAAATAATATTTAAAATATCATGAAATTTCACAATTTTAATAAAAACAATAATATCAGACTCTGTTTTATGTTTAATAATTATTGTATATTATTATGTATATATTGTTTATAATTTCTGTTCCTGTGAAATAACTTTCATATTTTTTCGAGGATTATTATTTTCATTAAATTTGAAATGAATAAACAATGAATAAACAATAACAATAATGTGTTTTTTATTTTAATTTTAAATAACATTTGTTAAAAAAAATATAAGTATGAAATCACAATTCCACAGTGTTTGGAATTTTTACAGTACAGTATATTTGTTGTACGATCTGATAGTTGACTTCATTTATTAAATGTCATCTCTCCTTTCGTACGAAAGTAGACGTCTAAAAGTTGAACTTTTCAAAAAGTTGATTACACCATTTCCTGATATTTCGGTAAACTTCATATAGAAAGTTGTATTACATTTTCCGTTATACATTCGTTCGAAAATATACCATAGAAATTCAATAATTACAATAGGATCAATGAATTAATTTTCATAAAGAAATAAATTCTAATCATGCAGAATAGGATGTATTTGATGAAATATTAATTATAAATTCTAAATCCGAATTTTTGGGGGCTCGCGAAATTTTTATTTAAACACTTGTTTAACACGAAACATTTACTTTAAAACTCACGAAAATTTTAAAAATGACAAATTAAGGAAACACAAACAGCCAATATAAATATCCCTATTTATTCCCTGAATTATTTAATTACTTGGAAAATTATTTATTATTGGCAATTGAAAATTAAAAAAAAAAATAAATAAATAGTTGATTACCGACTACTTCGAGGAATCCAGTGTTGCTGGACATCGGGTCGGTGTTAACTTGGCACATGTACCATCCCCTGTCCGTCTCTTTGGTGTCTCGAATGTGAAGGCACCACCTACGATGACCGCTATGTGTCACGGCGATCCGATGGTTCTTCGTAATAACGTGCGTTGCTATAGTAAGAATTGTCTGTGTGTCCACGCGTAGCCACGCCACCTGTCAAACAAAAGAAACAATTTTTATTCGTTCAATTTTCAATTCGATTCGAGACACATCGAACGACATTAAGTACCATCGACCAATGTATCCTCCAATGCAAACAGAAGCGGGCCTCTTTGAAAGGTAATTTAACTTGAAACGCGTTTCACCATGGAACTTGGTGCAAAATTAAACTTGTTACATTCGTCGGCAATGTTGTTATCTAATTTTACTAACTTCGAAGAATTTCACTCATCGTGACGTGATATCGTTTTAGACGTCGAAGAAAGAAGAAATCAATTTATTTATGAATTTCTCAATGAGATTCCTTCTTTTTTCTCATCTTAAATATTATACATAATTTTCCTTCGTTCTTTGAAATTTATAAATTGAGATTTATCTTCAATTGCTGCGTGTTATTTGTAAATAGATTAGAAAATTATATTTTACGAATAAAAGAGATAGAAATCGAACATTATAACAAACGTATCTTTGTTAAAAGAAGTTTAATACTTTGCAGCGTATCTCTTTTGTTTCACAACTTCATTTAAATTTTTTAAACATTCAACATTCCTTTGTTCCGAAATCCATCGTACGAATAAAAACTCCTTCGTGCTTACAAGCTGCAATAACTGATTTATATTCTCGCGCGTTAATAACTAATAAAATATTCAGATAACTTTTCCCCGCCCCAAGATAACAAGATAACAAATTCAACGTATCATAATACGTATCATTTTGACGTATATTACACGCGAAACAAAACTAATATATTCATTATATAAACCAATTTTCGCAATTTCACACGTGGAAACCAGCCGATAAATCGAGACAGTCGTCTTCACGGTCCGATTGAAAATTAAAAAAAGGCGACCGCCACCAATGGACATTCGGCGACAAACGGTCTCTATAAATACATCAACGAGCGACAACCAATCCAAACAGAAGCGGGATCCTCTTCGTTCGAAAATAATTCATAGCTAGCTACGGGATTTCTCCACGGAAAGGGGAGAAAGGGAAGAAACGCGGATAAAAAAATAAAATACGCGTGACAACGAGGATCTGTTCAAAACCGTACCGCCAACAACACGCGATTGTCGCGATCCAAATCAAAAGAAATAACAATTTATCTGACCTAGATGTCGCTCGTCGCACGCGTCATCTCCAACCATCGTCCGCCCTCTCCAACACCGCTTACAATCTACGTGTATATGCATTATACAAAAATATATACGGTCTCTACGTTCTTCCCTTCTCCTCCTCCCTTGTTTTATTCAATCTCGACCACTTTCGTTCGTATCCGTGTCGCGGGTATTACTTTGAAATACGAATTCTCGGGCACGCATTGTCCCGTGGCGGCCAAGACATTTCGTTAAAAGTATACCGCGTATTCTTCGTAAACGAGACCGAGGAGCAGAGTGAGAAATTTCGTCGGAACAAATCCTCGTACGGGGCTATATATTTACAAACGTTCCCCATTCCATCACTTCCGCCTTTTTTCCTCCTCTTCTGTCCTCCCTCCTCCTTCTCGTTATTCCTTCTGGAACATTTCCCAATCCTCTCTCTCTCTCTCTCTCTCTCTGTCTCGGCCGCCGCAAACTCTGGTTTCCACTCTTTTTTTTTTTTGTTTCTTTTTGTCGCCATCGTCTCTCAGTGACTCATTGTCCAAGTGCTGCGACAATGTGCTCCGTGTTACAAAACTGTACTCGTTACGTAAAAAGGAAAAACTTCGGCGTACAAACACGTAATACACTCGTCGCCGTTTTAAAGCGCGTATTTCCTCGCTTCCGCTCGTACCCCCTCGTATCCTACGTATTCCGGGAGAGCCTTGTTGTTTCCCGCTTGATTTCTTCTTCCGCGGGAAGACACATCCACTTCATCCATTGCATCCTCGTAGGCCCCGTGGGCGATATAAATGTAACCATATTCCATCCACGCGTATGTACAGGGTAGTCGCAATTATTCACCGGTAGCAAAACTTGAGAAGATTCTTACTAATTCTTTTTTTTTCAAATTTTAAGATTTTAAGATATTTTATAAACTCGAAGTTCGTAAAATATACTCGAAAATGGCTTACTCGAAAATGGTTCATGTTCTCCTTGTCTTTTATATAATAAGTGTTTCATGAAGTTCGAGTTAAAATATCTCGTGAACTAATGATTTTTTGGACACGAGTAAGTTAATAAGTCTAAAGAATATCAAGTTGCATCGACAATTGCATTAAAAAAAAAAAAATGTTTATATTATAAAAGTATATGGAGATGAATCGAGATGGTAATATCTTGCGAACCACCCTGTATATGGACCGTGTGTGTATACCGTGTTATATAAAGACACGTGAATAGATTTTTATCCGCCTTTATCTCGTGGCGCGCGAGTACGCCTCCGTATCCGTGGAAAGGGATGAGAAAGGAACGTTTTCCGAAGGTTTCGCGAGGTTCTTTAATAGAACAAGGGGAAGAGGCGCGAAGCGGACCGCCACCCCGAGAAAGACGTTTTCCAAAGACAACCGAGGAGGGTTGAAGAGAAGAAAAGGAAGAAAAGGAGGGTGGCGGAGGAAACTTGCAAATCGTGTCCGCCCCCGCCTCCAATGTTAGCTCAACGTAGTTTACCGAGTCTATTGTTTAGCGGATGAAAAATATAGCTTGAGGATAGGATGGCGCCACTAAAACCACGAATGAATTTAATGATTAATTTTTTAACGATAATTTTATTATTTTTGTGTATTTAAGGATGATTGAATTTTAAAGATTGCGAGAGGAGAAGCGATAGGAATACGAAAGTGACGATTAAAAGTATAATATTGTTAAATCGTGTAATATGAAATTAGTAATCCTTTTTTTTATAAGAATATTGATCATGTGCAATTTACGTGATCGATATTATAGTTTGTTTTATGATTTTTTGTAAATGAAATTTTTTCTTCGCAATAAAATTAAATAAACCAAGATAGATTTGTTTCTTCGTTGTTTTCTTTTTATAAGAAGGAAATTTTTAGAAATGTAATTTTTAGAAACAATCAAATTGAGAAACATTTTAATTAAATTTTGTTTCTTTTTTTCGATTTAAGTCAAATATAATATTTTTCGAATTTAATTATATAATTAGGTGACAAAAGTTGATAAAGTACTTGTATTTGTAATTTCAATAAAATATGCAACAAAATATTCTTTAATGCGAATTTAGACTTTAACAATCGTGCAAATATTATCCGATATATTGTTTGAATTGAAATTCGATATTTCACGCTTAATTAATTTGCTTACAAAAAAAATAAAATTTTATTAGTGATTGTAAAGAAAATTGTAAAAAGAATTAATTTCTGTATATATAATCAATGTAAAGTATAGTTGAATTTTTCGAGAAGATTATGATGATTTTCTTCAAGAATCGTCGAGTTGAAAATCTTTATTTCAAATTTTACAAAGGAATTATTCGATTGAATAAACTCGGATCTCTGAGATTTTTATTGAACTTTTTACAAAGACAAACTTTTTCTTTAAATGAACGTAAAAAAAAAAAAAAAAAAAATGAGAGAATAAAGCTTTGGTTGATTTAATATCTTTTCGTGAATCATGTACTCTTCTGTATATATGAGTGAATAAAAGATCAGAGACAAGAATTTAATGCATATATAGCATTTTTTTTTAATACAATTATTTTATATTTCAATGATTATTATTAGCAAAAAAGAAAATTAAAACATTAAACTTGTCAGATTAATGTTATTATATATTTATATATTTTATTTACACATATCATGACACTTTGAAGTAAAAAATAATCTTATTTGTATATCAGATCATTCATTAAATTCTATGTACTCTGTTCACAATATTTATCAGAATAATTACAATTTTTTACCTTTGCAATACTTGTTAAAATTGTAATCATAATTTCTTGTCTTCACTGAAATAATACATATTTAATCGAGTGATTTATTGCCATTATTTCAGAGTTGGATTCCACTTCGACCTAAAGTAGTCGATTCAATTTTTCATTTTATCGTGATTTTTAAAGTGCTATCCTTTTAGACCATATTGCACAGGATGAAATGAGTCGAAGGTATAGATATGGAAAGTGAAAATAAAATAAAATATATACCGATTATAATCTATTTATTTTACACAATAGACGAACTTTTATATATATTATTTTATTTTTTTTATAAAATAATAATTTATGAGATAGGAAAGAAAATTGATATAAAATATAAATTTAGACCAGAACGAATAGAGAATTATAACAGAAGTTGTGAATAATACGATATCAAATTTAACGTAGGATATATAGAATTACAATTTTTCGTATAAAAAAATCTCTTTTTCGAGCAAATAGAGTTTGAAAAATTGTCAAACACACGTGAAAATTGACTAATTTTTCATTCAGTACGAGTGAATAATTGGTAGCAAGTTATTCTACATGTCAAAATAGATATAAAAAAGTGTAAAATAAAACTTTTTCATTTGAAAAGTTCGTTTTCCAGAAAATCGAATTTCGATATTCATCGAGTACGTACGCATGTATCTGACTCATTCCTAACCGAATGTTTTTTGAATTCTATTTTTTTTCCAAAACTAGAAAGGCAAATGATAAAAGAATTTTTAATCGACATTTTTGACTTATTTTTTTATTTTATTTGATTTATTTATCATTTCATAAAATACGAAAAATATATTAGAACAATAGATAATTTATCATGTTTCTTTAATTTAAAAAAAAAAAATCTACAAAATTTATGAAATTATTCAATTTAGAAGTAGATAAAAAAATGAAAATGTATTAAATATCAAATTCGTATTTCATTAAAAGTGTGATATTATTTGATGCATCGAGTTTTAAAATTAATATTTTTTTTTTTCGTATTTCATTAAAAGTGTGATATTATTTAAAGGATCGAGTTTAAAGTTAATATTTTTTATAATTTTTAATCCTATATATCATCTCGATTTACTTAATATTAATTATCATAACAAAAAGACATCAAAATTAAATACCTTCCCAATATATCAAATTTTCTCATTATCCTAAAATAACATCCATAATATAAAACAATAAATAACGATATAATAAATAGAAAATCGTTCGAATAATCGAACCATCAATCTTTCGATATTAAGGAAGGTTAACCGGCCGATGACATTTATTTCGCTCGATTCGATAGTCAATACCATTTCTCCTCCTTCCTCTTTCTCCGCAGTTTCATTTTATTTCTTCTCCAGTTGCTTTCCTCCCCCGGTCGGATACTGATGATGTAGTTCTTTAATTTACCTCGAGATACCTCGAGATACCTCTCCTCGACTCGACCAACGTGAAAAATGACTGGGAAAAGTTGCTTCCACGGAAGAATAGCCCGCGATACCCTCGCAATGATCGCTCATCCCCTCTCTCCGCCGATCCCTCCTACCATCTTTTCACCCTAGCGTGCACCGTAACCAAGTTTGCCGATAATCAACGAGAGAATGAACGTCGGTTTCACGAGTTTCCAGCGATTTCGAATGATCGAAAAGCTGTCGATGTTGGTCCCAGTCGAGGTTTCCCCGAGTAGTGGTCGCGTTGTCACTCCTTTCTATTCGCGTTTAAAAAAGAAAAAAAAAAAAAAAAAAAAAGGGAAAGGAATTGGGAGGAGGACGGTGGAAAATGGGGTAGTGGGCTATTGGAAATTTTTTTCTTTTTCCTTTTTTTTTTTCACTGTCTTTTTTATTTGAAAATTTTATTGCGCGTGTTTTTTCGATTGGAAATTCTGGCTCTTCGGAGCAAATGATGTTTGAAAGATTCAATCAGCGCTCACTGGAGTGGTTATACTCTGTCAGATCGATTCAGTGGTTAATGAATGGTCAATCAGTGGTTAATGAATGATCAGTCAATGGTCAGTTAATAGTCAGTCTGTGATTAATTAAGGATCGATATGTGATCGTTAATAACCAGTTAGCAATCGGATAATTGATGAGCAGTTAGTTGTTAATCGATAGTCAATGAAGGATCAATGGTGAGGATTAATAGTCAGTCAGTTAAGGTCAATAATCAATTAATAATAACTAGTCAATTGTTAATCAGTAGATCAATGATTGATCAGTAGATCATAACTTGTCAATTTTCAATTGATGGTCAGTTAATGATCACTCACAAATAAATAAGTAAAAGTTTCACAAATTTTACGTGTAAAATATAAATTATTTGTCTAAAATATCAGGAGAAATTTTTATATTTATATAAATATTAATTAATAATATTATTATGATTTGAAAAATAATTGATTATTTTATTTCCATTTTTTATTCTTTTTATACAAATTCGTTTCTTACGTTGATAGTCTTTTAAAATAGTTCAGTTTACAGAGAAAAAAAAGTTGAAATCGTTCTTAATCTATATAAAATAATATTTTATTATTAAAAATCTTAAATGTAAATAAACATTTTATCGTGTTTCGAATATCGTATTTAATTGCAATATTGTTTCGAGTATTCACGGATATCTTTCGTATTAATTCGTTTTTCCGTATCGTATCATTTTACTCGCATACACATCCAGGCTATTACTTGTATTATTTACGTTACAAAGACAATACACGCATTGATTAACTAAATTATAATTATCTTAATCCCATCGATGTTCTGGAAAATCTCAAACAATTCACAAACCGATCATAAAATTATACACTTGCACGAACAATATCTGCAAATCAGTAAAAACAATAAAACGATTAAGGGACAAGCTGGGGAACAATTCAGCTCGATAAATAGCAATTATTACATACACCGTTATCAAATGTACGATAACGAGTGAAAAAGTGAGATACGAAGCAAAGTAAAACAAATATGCAATAAAAAGTTTTAACGCAAATCAAGTAACAAAGATCGATAATTTATCCGATATCTTTACCTCCCCCCTCCCCCAAATCTCTGCTAATAATAATTTTAAAACTCGTTTCCTCGTTAATTCTTCCATCCGAAAAGAAAATATTCAGAATCGAACTGATGAAGCGAACGTCATACCTAATACCAGGTCTCGAGTAAAAAAAGGCAGAAACAGGGCGGACATCAAAGGGGTTGTCACCGTAGGCATTCCGCGAAAAAAATCATCGAACGCGGCAATGTACGTATATATATATATAAGCAATAACGAAACAGGCATATTGGGTTATTCAAATTTTCTTGTGGCGTGGCGCACAGCTGTGCAAAATATTGAATATTCTGGCGTGTAAATATTGGAAATTCTGAACAGAGCGCGGTATGAACACAAGGCTTCGGAAACGTCGTATATCGAACCGATGTACATTGGTAATCGTATCCACACAACCATTTACGAGCGAAACATCTCGAACGCGCCGTCATTCATTTTTTCAACAGCTCTATTTCCGTCCGTATTGAAACGAACGAAAAGCTGATGGCCACAGAGGCGAGATTGGCCGAAATATGAAACGTTCGACAGACGTGTCGACGTTGTTTGCGCTGAGTATTTCGGGAATTATAGTAATATTTCATTCCTCCTTTTTCCTTTCTTTCTTTCTTTCTTTCTTTCTTTTTTCGATGACAAAAGCTACGAATGAAAAAAGAAGGTAGAAGGAGTTTTTCGAATAGCGTATTCATTTCTCGCGGATTTTGATTTTAAGCGTCGATGAAGGATTAAAATATTCTTTCATGTGGATTCTTTTTAACGTTATGAAAATATTGCTACTATTTATTATTTAAGGTAGATTCAGTAACGATATAAAATGTTGTCAAATAATGATCGTTCTTTTTTTTAAATCACTATTTCCTTTCAATGCATCTTCAAACGATATTATTTCAAAGATGTTTCTGAATATCAGAAGAAAACCACAAATGCATGTAATTCTGCTCTCATAATATGGCTAGTGAACTGTTGCCAAATGTAGTTAGGGGACTAATAACTATTCCGCTAACTGTATTACTTTTCCACTTTTTCCAAGAAGAAAATTTTTCTAATAACACTGTTTCCTTCCTTCAATGTTTGAGATAATGTAAAATCATTACAAACTTAAAATTAAAAAAAATGAAAAAACATGATAAAATAAAATAAATGAAATAATAATAAATAGTTAGTATAAAATTGGATTTTTTATTTTAAAATTTTTATAAAATTTACTATATGAAACTATGAACTAACACTATTTTATGTGTCCTTCATCTTTCACATAGTAAAATTCAATAAATTTAAATTAATGCTCTCACGAGTATGTACTTGAACATGCACAGCCAAGCAGAAATATGTCATATAACGTACTATAACATATCTATGACCCATATTAAATAATTAAGAGTATATTAATACTCTATTAAGAATAAATCTTATTATTATTTTCAATTATTTTCAATTATTATTACGTTAATTTTTTTTAAAGCTAAGACTTAGAATATCGATCGCATGCGACCTATATATATATACATTTCTTACTTCTAAAAAAACATCTTCTAAACTAATCCTCCCCCACACACATCTTAAAAAACTTTTATTTTAAATGTTTATAAACGTGACGATAATTGTGTTTTATAAAATTACATTATCCACTGATAATAGCTGTAATTAAAAAATTGAAAAAGATGATAAATTATTAACTGTTTGCAATTCCCTTACAAATTAAAGACAAACAGATATCCGATACATTTTCAATTTTAACATTTTGTTTATTTATTATATTTTGTTTGTAATATGTTGCACTTTATTACTCGTAATAAACACGTTAAAACATCCCCATTCGATTCAACACAATCTCGTAACGGCAACACTCTTAACCCTTTACTTTAACACCCTCCTATTTCACCCTTATATGAAAATATCTATAAATATATATATAAATAAATTCCTCATCCATAAAATATCGTTTATTCATAAAAATTCAGTTGAAAAAGCATGGATCGCCGATGCAATGATTCCCCGATAATGTAATGAAAACCGACAATGGACACATCCGGTGACCCGTGCACATCGTGTGCCAAACCGATTCAGCGCGCGAATTTCAACGAGAGAGAGAGAGAGAGAGAAGTCGGTAGCCGTGACCGGGTCGACGGTCAGGTTACGGGTTAATTCGATGGGTTATCAGAGGACAGAGGAGAGATAAGCATCTGTCCGCAACGTCAAAGTTTACCAGAGGCAGAGCGAGGTCTGGCGGGTGCGGAGCGGAGAGGGGGGAGGGGAGGGAGGGGGAAGGATGGAGGCAAGTACGGGAGAGGATAATTAGCCTCGGTGGAGCAATCCGCATAATTATCGTGCGCGGTACGTCTCTGTCCAACTCGCTCTTTTTCCTCCCCCCTTCCCCTCCTCGCTCGCTCCTGCATCAAGCTCTGGTGCCTGGAAACGTTTTACATCCGGCAAACATTCCCGCCACGATCGAAACACGGGCTATCACGTCGATGATCCGGCGAGCGACAACCAATGAACCGCTTTTACCTAAACAAGGAATACACTGTTAATTGTAATCGCCCGTGAGCACGGGACCCCGGCTAATTACAAAGGTAATCATCGTAACGAATGTCACGTACGGGTAATCCTTTTTCGTGGACGCGTGCCAGATGTGAATGGGCGAGCGGGCAGAGTCGCTTTTCGAATTTCCTAATTATGATTCCTAGTGATGGTGGAATAAGGTGGTGGAGATCCTTTGGGGAGTTTCGTAGTACTTTTTATTTGTTTTAAGGGTTTATTCGCGAAGGATATTCTGTGTATAATTTTATGAATTATAAATGTTAAGGGGGAAGGGAGAATGTACAGCGTAGAATATACGTATATTGAAGCTTGATTTGACGCGAAGTTTTTAATTATGCATAATAACGGTCGAAAGAAAAGGATGTAATAAGGATATATGATGGAATAGAATTGAAATTTTCAAAAGAAAGATTTCGAGCATCGCAGCGTATTTTAAATGTTTATAAACGTGACGATAATTGTGTTTTATAAAATTACATTATCCATTGATAATAGCTGTAATTAAAAAATTGAAAAAGATGATAAATTATTAACTGTTTGCAATTCCCTTACGAATTAAAGACAAACAGATATCCGATACATTTTCAATTTTAACATTTTGTTTATTTATTATATTTTGTTTGTAATATGTTGCAACCATTAATTTATAAAAAAAATTCAATCTTCTAAATCGATTTAATTTCTTATTTTTTAAATCAGTTTTATCTAATTGATATATCTCTTTTTTCTTTTATATATATATATAAAACATGGTGATACGTAGAATGTTGACATTTTAGAGAGAAAGATTTTTTAAAAATCCGATTTTTATATCGAATTTTTTTCGAGCTTATACGTTTTTCATTGTAAGTACGTGATTCATAAAATAAAATATTTGTACCGGCCAATAGAAATTTAATACAAGTTTTACTCTGAAATTTCAATATTGTATTTTAATGGATATATATGTAGATATTTATCTCGTCTCCACATGATTTGAAAGAGTTTTAGGTAATGTTTAATTTAACAAAATTATATTTTTTTTTATTATACATATATGCACTTCAATATACCAATGTATAAAGCGAATATATAAAATAATATATAAAACACGATACACAAACATTAAGAGTTTAAATAGATATTCAAAATTATTTATTTACTCAAATAGGAAATTTATTTATTGGAACGATTAAAATATCGAAAAATTTTATCCAAAATTTCTATCTGTCCATCCATCATCCATTTCCAAATCCTCCAACGAATTCCACCGAGCCCCGATCAACAACACTCGTCGAAGCTAGATCAGTCACGATTTCATTCACGTGGGAATTCGCCGAGACGCATCAAAAGGGAACCAACCAAAGTAAAGGAACCAACCAAAGTAAAGGAATAAACAAAAGGAAAGGAAAGGAAAGGTTTCGGGATCGATTTCGACGGTTGGCTATATCCTACTGTCTTCCCGACTGACACCCTCCCAACTACAGACTTGCTTATACACGCTTTGCACGGGCCGTGGCCAACAGGCGAGAATATCTGTCGAGCATGCTGGCCCCCCCTCCCATCTGACAACCCGTAAAAACCGTTCTCCTAGGGTGTACCTCGACTGTGCACGGCGCGTTACTCACCCTGTGCCGCCGTCACACATCATTTTTCATATCTCGAGGCCAGGAATATCCTAACCTCCTCCACGACGGCTGACATTTTCCACCCCTGTCTGACGTCAACAATGTGCCACGTTGATTGAATCGTCGAACGTCAACCTGTACCCCGCCCCTTTCTCTTTCCGTTTACGTACGCCTTCTCCTTTCTTCCTTCCTCCTTCTTCGTCTCACGCGTGTTTCTCTGTCCTTTTCTCCGCTATCGGTTATACCCTTTCTTCGAGAGATTCGAGCCCGAGGCTCGATTCTTAACGAAATTCCACGAGTGGTAATTCCACGAGGCACTCGCGCAACACCTATCGACCTGTCTAACGCTTTGCAGCTTCGCTCAGGGGATTATTGTTAAGCGCTTGTAGTCCACCGTTCAGTGGCGTCGCTATGTCTAAATTCAAATGCGGATAGAAGGTTAGGTTAGGTTTAAGAAGATTGATTTTTAATGTGAATCAGGTTCGGTGAATGAATAATTATTGTTTATTTACTTGAATTTTTCATAAATACAAGAACGATTAAAAGTTATAAAGGTATTCATTGTATACAATATGAATTCATAAAAGTATATTGACTTTTTGAAATCAATTTGTTTTAAATTAAATGGAATGTGTAAAATATGTTTTTAAGAAAGAATTATTTTACATTTTTCTTTTAACTATAAGAAATCAATCTTTTCGTATTTATTTCTATTTTTCGTATAAAAAATTTTAAGAGTGTAAATAAAAGAGTAAATTTTATCTTTCTCCCGCAATAATAAAAGAATAAACAAGAATAAAACGAAGGGGAAGAAAATGGAAAGGAAGAATGGAAAGGAACGTGTAGAACATTAATATACAATGAAAGAAAAGATACGAATGTACAAAAATTGAATTTTATTATTCGAATGCAATAATTCTGGAATAAGTATAATAAAAAGAAAAATATAAAGAAAATAAGAAATATATAAGCAAACGATACGACTTTTTGCTTTCAAGAAAATTTGCGTGATAGGCCATGTCACTTTAATTCGCGAGAGATGTTCCAGCAGTTGAATGCTTGGATTTGGGGATCTCGTAATCCCAAATATCTTCTTCTATATAAACCTTATACGAACCATTCACAATGATGTTTCTGAGAATGAGGACTAAAAGTCACTTAATCCAATGAAACTAAAACGACAAGTCTGTTATCGTGTCGTTCAGTAAAATAAGCTACTACAATTTTCAGCAAAAGAATTAACTATTAGGTATTTTTCAAATATATAAAACATTTACTTTCTCATTGTGTTTAAGTTTATATAATTCAATCGTATCTTTAATTTTTTCTAAAATAAATTTTGTCAGGATTTTTTAATTTTCTTAATTTTTAAATACATTTATTGTGAAACGTGTACATATTTATTATATTTTTTTATCAAAAAAATATATAACCATATTGAATGATTGATATAAACTTTACATTTAAACATAATATTATAAAAGCCTTAATCATATATGCTTTCATTCAAGATATTTCTTAATTCATGATTAAATCAGACAGGTTTTATAGCTTCTTAGAATCCTGTATAAATATATTTAATTAAAATCATTTCCATATTCCATATCCAAATTTTACAACGATTGCATTTAAATACATTAATTATCATAAAAATATATTGATATTTCAGATCAAAAATTCAATAATTTCAAGTATCATAAATCATAAAATCAATAAAAAATTACCTAAAATATTAAAAAAATTGTATTTATAAAGTAAAATAAAACTTGCAAAATATTCGAAGAATCATTTCTCGCAATTACAATATCGCTACTTAAATGGGAGGGAACATGATACGCTATCATAATAAACATGCCAGTCATGATATCAGACTACAATTACCATCAACGTCGATCTACCAAAGTATAGGCGCATACAATGAACCGAGGCTTGATTATAGTCCCAGAAAATACATCATCAGGGACATTTAGTGACTAATGTTTCAAGGTACTCGATCCACGTCGAACGAATTGTGAAATGGGAACAATGCTTTACAACATGGTGGAAACGCGAATTTGCCGAGAAAACAACAATACGAATGGAAAATTTGATCGTGATGAAATCTATTGTGCTTTTGTATTATTGTCGATAATTTAATTCGTTATTATATCTAAGTTTAAATAAATATAGAGAATACTTTAAAAATAGTAATCGAACTTTGGTATTTTATTTGTTTTAAGGATGAAAGATCGTATATCGATTCGAAAAATTATTTTTGACATGTATTTTCTATTCTCAAATTTTGAAATTTTATAGCTGTATAATGAGAAAGCACTGGTGAATAATTGATAATGATTCTGCTACGTATAAAATTCATTCAATTTCAATCAATCTTCTGTAGTTGAAATTGGTTGAAAGAAATTAAATATTGCATCTAACTGTTATTTAATTTAATTTAAATAAATTAAAGATTTAGAATTTCTTTCTTTCGTGTTATTTTCATCATTAATGACGTTGTATGTGTTATATTTAATTTTATAGTTATTTTTCCTTTCTTGGTTTCTTAATAAGATACATTATTTAATTTATCTCATTTTGCGATTTTATCACAAATATTATTAATATCGAATTAAAGGAAATAAAGAAAATATTTCAAAAATATAATTCGTGCAAAAAATTATTTATCACTATCGAAAGTTTTGAATCTTTTCAACTATCGAAAATTAAATCACATTCTTTGAAAATATAGAAATAAATAATAATTAATTGCGATGAGTTGATGAACATATGACACAATGTCACAACGATAAAAATTTGAAAATTTTTCATAAAAATAATAAGTAGATATAAAATAATGAGAATGAAGATATAGATACAAATAATGAATAATAATAAAACAACTTTTAATAATAAAATAAAAGTTAAAATAAAAACTTCATGTTTCCTCTTCTTATGCTTTGTTCATTTTTTTTTTTTTTTTTTTTTTTTTTGATACGAACTGTGTCTAAGTATAAAAGCATTCTAACATTTCTTGCAAAAGACAGAGCCGGTATAGAAAAGCAGTGTTGTGAAAGCTTTGAAACTTTCGAAATAGTACTAAGTACGATGAAACGCACACATGATAAAATTTTTCTTAAAACTTTTGAAGAAGCTCTTTTGAGAAACATATTATTGATATTATTTTTTGAACAGTGAGTGAGAATTGAGAAGAAAGGATGCTAAAAGGTATTGTTAATTCATATCTACGTACAATGTTCATTTTATATAATTGTATAATATAATTCTATGCAATTAAATGCAATTTTCATTTTGTTTGAATTTTGAATACTCGTGCTTAAAACTATAATCCTACTATCGCGAGAATACACATGAAAATTTTAGAACTTTTAACATCAATAAAAATTTTTTTATCAAGAAATTTCCTTCCCTGTTGTTAAAAATAATTTAATTAAGAAAAAAAAATATAAAAGAAAACGAAAAAAGAAAAAGAAAAAAACCACAGGAAAGGACACATCGTTTAAATTTTTTCAAACATTGAAATTGCCGTCACGAGTATCTCTCTTTTATTCAAAATGAAGAAAGGAATTGCTATTCATGAAATCAGAAATTGAAGAAATATACATAGTTTATTGACTATACATGTATCGTTATATTCCCTTCAGATTTTTACATCTTTCTATTTTTTTTTATTGCATATTTCACTTTAAAATAAGAAAGAAAATTTTTAAAAAATGTTAGTCTTCATCTCATGTAATAAATTAGCCAATAATTATATGGTCTTGCGAGAAGATCAAGTGCAATAAGTGCAGCTTTATTGTATATAAATAAAAATAAAAATAATAAATATAAGAAAGAAAATGTTAATTATAATGATCAATCTTCAATCACCTTTCAAAAATTTTTATTGAAATTAAATATTGTAAAATTTAAAGACATTCTGATAAAATATATTACAATAATATTACATATACTGTTAATTTTTCAAATTAATATTTACAAATGGAATCTATTTATTGAATTGTAAATCTTTTTGTAAATCGATTTATAATCATTAAAACAGAAGAAATAAACAGAACATTGAAATAAATATTATTAAATACGTATCCCGAATATACGTTTATCGTTTCATTTCACGAATGAATGAAAAATGGTACGCGTCGTTGAAAATTAACATTGTGAAACGGAGAACGATCTACGGATAAAATATATTCTGGGACAAATTACACGGTGAGTTGACGATTGTTTTACGTCGGGGATGTTTTGAGATAAATAAAACTCTCTCTCTCTCTCTCTCTCTCTCTCTCTCTCTCTCTCTCTCTCTCTCTCTCTCTGTAATCCTTTATCTGATACAACATAGAAGAAATAAGTAAGAAATCTAAGAATACGTCATACATACGTTGTTGTTGACTTATGGATTACAAATATTGAATTTGTCAACATTACCTGATAAGCATCAGTGTATTTATGTCTCCTCATAGCGTATTTCAACACAATGTTTCATCTTCGACATCCTCGTTAAATATTGGTACGATTTATGTTACCTTAGAATCGATGGATAGAATTGAAAAAAATATTTATTCAAGTTAATTGATAAGTTAAAATATTTATAAATTATTACTGCGAAGAGTATTATTAATTAACTTTCTTTTCAACATTATAAAATTATAATAAAATGTATGTTCAATTATAATGATAAGTTTTATAATTTATTATAACAATTATAACAATAAGTATATTTTTTCATATCTCCATTAAATACATTTAATTCATATTTGTATAAATAAAATGGAATTTCTTTGTACGAAAGATGAATCGTATAATTGGAACAGTATAGGGGTTCTTTCTGTTTCAAGAGATAGGGGAAAATAGTAGAGACAAAAGTTTAATGATATAATGGAGTTCATTTTCCTATAGCCTCTCTTCCTTTTTGAAATATAATCAGAGGAAGTTTAGTTCTGCTTGCCTTCGAAACTATCATATTTCATGGCTGTTTTAATACATATATTTCATTTTCTTTAAATTCGAAAAAATTATTATAGAATAATACATGCATATCGATAAAAAATTTATATCTACAAATAAAAAGTATAAAACGTGAAATATAAACATGACAATTCATCGAATACATGTAAACTTGCCTTGTTCCGGAAATTATAGGATTGGAGAATGAATAATCAGTAGACAGCTATCAAACTAGAAGCTATTGACCAATAAACACACTGAATAATCAATAATTAATCAAACACGTGTGTAATAATTAATCAGATACATGAGATACAACAAACAAATGAAAGCTTCAAAGAGAAAAATTTTATTCTATAATAATTTTTAGTCATTTTTTACATGCAGAATAGGACTAATCTTCCTTTTTTTGAAGAAATGAAATTTTCTGATTTTCATCTTATTTTAATACCATCTTTATATACACAATATATATTTTTATATAAAATATTATTTACGATATTTATAATATTTATAATTATGATAGATATTATATATTTATAATAGATATAATAGATTTATAATAGATTTACAATATTTATAATAGATGAGACACATTTCTCTTGGTGTTTCATTTCATTATCTATGTCTATAAAAAAATATGAATTTGCATAGATATATAGAATATACTTATAATTTTGAAAAAGTAGAATATCTAATATTCGAAGATTTATTAAGAAGTATCGATTTCAATCTTTTAAATTAATTACAAAACCTGAAAAAGTCAAATCAACGAATATATCACGAGACAACTGAAAATCAAACGATTTAATTAAATTTGGATGTTATACATTACATTATATATATCACTTAATATCTCGCGATAAAAAAAAAAAAAGAAACATGAGAAACTTTTACCAACGAAAAATATTTTAACACAAAGGAAACACATCTTCATAATTGTAATCACCGACTATTTATTTATTATTTGTGAAAACTTCCATAAGAGAGGAAACTAATTTCCGACAAATGCGAAAACTCGAGAATGCATGTTTCAACAACTGTTTTCCCTCGCACGATTCATCCCATATACTATTAAAAAACGAACAACGAAACGTTAAACAAACTCGTTTAATTATCCTCCAACAAGTTGAGCGTGTGTTGTCTATATTCTCGAAATCTTCTAGCTATCTCTCGTCTAATGAAGTATGAATGGCAAAGAGAGGAGAAAAAAAAAAAAAAAAGAAAGAAGAAAAAAGAAAAAAAAAGAAAAATATCCGCCCTTCGCGCAATTTCATCTCTGTTAATTTGCGAACCGCAGAGAAGAGAGGACTTAGAAAGACGGTAGCTCGCAATTTCCACAAAGCAACGCAATTATCATTCGCGTTGTTTTAAGGGGCTGCGTTTCATCATCGCCACAGCAAATTTAGTTAATGTTTCTTCACAATCTTTCACAATTTTTCTTACTTCTTTTTTTTTTTTTTTTTTTGAAATTAAACTCGTTAGCCTGATCTTATCAATTCTGTTTAAGATTGAAACCGCATTTTACGATTAGAGTAAAATTATATTAATCGTGGGTAAGAATTGTTGGAAATCTTTTTTTGAGAAAAAGAAATTTTAAATGACAAATGATGTGTTAATTCGAATTTTGCCAGTGGCATCAAAGTTAAATTGAGTTTGATTAAATTTTAACGATTATTAGTAATCAAATTTTTATAAAACGATACATATTTTTTTGTAATGTTTAGGTTTATAATTTCTTGTTTCACATAGAAAATATTTTCGATTGGTCGAAAAAATGAGTAAAGAATCAAGGACGTTTATTTCAATGTTTGTTTAAAATTTAATTTGGATCTATCGTTAATGTATCATTATCATAAAATTTGAAATTGGTAAACTAATAATGTTTGCCATTAAGTTTTAATTATAATAATTGACAGTTATTTATGATTATAAAAATATTATTAGGTAATAACAATATATATTTTGTTTTATGAATTTAAATTTAATTTTATTTAGAGATTAATGGACGTATGTGTGTATTTTTGTTCCTCTGTTATCAACAATATGTTTTGATAAGATTTTACAATATGCACGCTATGTTTTTGGTTTTATATTTCAAGAAACTTGCCCAGTTTGTAATTCAATTTTGATTTATAAATAGGGATTTCATTATTAACTAGTATGTATAATGTAGTTTGTATAATCAATAGTACATAATCAAATGTACAGTAAGTTATAGTACATAATAATACATAGTACATAATTAAACTGGCGAATATGGAAAGTTAAGACTATAACTCTGTGGCTTGTACATGATCTTTATATCATTACAAAAAGATAAATTTATCTATTAACAATTAGAAACAATCGAAAAGAAATAACAATTATTAAAATCGAATGATTAAAATGATGAACATTCGAAGAATCGTACAAAATTTTTATTATATTGAATATAATTATTTTTTCATAAGAAAACGAAATCTTCAACAATCAAAGTATGAACTAAAAATGAACTATCTCGATTATCTTAATATTTGAATATTGTTATTCTTTTCTTAACTTTATATTATTTCAAAAATTACCATAATATAAAATTTGAGTTGAAATCACGTTTGGTACATATTTACATAATAATATCATCAAAATGTAAACAAGTATCAAGTGTTACGTTATTTGTAATTATTGAAGTGAAATACTTAATTTTAATATAAAATTATATTAGAAAACAGCGAGAATGTTACGGAATTGGAAAAATTTTCCTGTAATATTGGAAAATCATTGGCACAATCATTGGTATTAAAAACTAGAGGAACGAAATAAAAAATTATTTGAAGTGTATACATTTCATTATGATATATGATATTATGATGTATATGTGAAATATTTTATGAATTTTGGTTACTAAAAAAGAAATAGAATCTCTAATTTTCCTTACGCTTCATTATCTCAATTTTATTGTAAACAAGTAATAATAATTTCCTCGACATATAAAATAATTCAATTTCAATGAAAATTTGTATTTCATTATCCCGAAAATTTTCTTATTCGATTGAATCTGAATTTTCCTATTAATTTTCCTAATGAAGGTTTTGTTGTGCAATTAAATAAATTTCGGTGGAAGAAAATTCTGTAGTGTATCCATACGTATTTGACATTAAATAAGCTCGGATTCTTGTCCCCTCAAGAACGAAATTGCGTTCCATTTGTACATAAGTAATTTATCTCTAGCTACGTTCATCGTTCCAGCTGTTGCAATTAAGAAATTGAAACGAGTCCCCTCGAAAAGAACGGAGAATATCCGCTTGTCATTGCAATTTCGATTGTTGTTTCTGTTTCCACGACGAACAAAACAGGAGGAACAATTTTCTGTAATTAATCTTCCTCATACAGTATTTATCTTGGATCAACAGATAGATATAAATATTGTAACTATGATTAATTATGATATAAATGAAACTGAATCCGAGATTTTTATATAAAATATTTATTAGATTAATTATATGTCTTTTGTTTTTCGAGGAAAACCTTTTCACTTTAAAAATTTATTGATATTTGAACAGATTTTTTGTTTCTTTTCGAACAAAATTTGCATTATATTTTTGTAAAAATTAAATTGTTTAGTATTTTTTCTAACAAAAGTATCATACTTTTTATTTTGGAAATTTTTTAATTTTTTTTTTTTTTTTGCATTAGAAATTTTAGGAAACGTTTATTGAGATGTAATATGGAGATTGAATTGGATATGAAATTTGAAGCGTTTATAGTGAAATTGGCATATGATAAAATTAAATAAAAATTAATGAATTCCTATTCCTGCTGATACAAATATTATAATATAAGAAAGATTATAATTAATGATAGAATTGTTATTAATTATATAGAATTATTATTATTATTTACTTTAAATAAAGTTAATTACATATATATTAGGATAAAAATCATTTATTTATATTTAAATGCATAAAATAGATCATATAAATCTTATTCATTGAAACACATTTTTCTACACAGATTTATGAACATATTAATACCAGAAGGGATTGAAATAGTTGATTTTAAAGCTTTATTAATTCTTTTCAAAATTGAAGTAAAAAATGATAGAACCATTTTATAAAACATAGACAGATAAATTCACAGATTCAGTTTCACAGAATTTACATAAAGAATACTCGAATAGCAAAAATTAAAAGAGGAAATGATTGATCGTTTAATTATTTATAGGATTTTTAAGAGTTTTTGGTTTTATATTATTCAAAATTTCAATAGTTTAATTTAAATATGTGTTTTCACAATGCAAATATTAACTTTTGTAATAACAATGCCATCCTTGTAAATATAATATCAAAAAGTAATGAAAAATTTCCATTTGTTATGCATAAATAATATAAATATAATATATAAATATAATATAAATGAAATATGAATATAATGAAATGAAATATCTACGTATTTGCATTAATATTTGAACATTATGTTCTATCTCTGAATTTGTTATTTGATATACAAAAGGATTATTTATTATGTTTGTTACAGTTTGTAGATACATCAGTGATATTTTCACAATAATAATATTTGTATATGCAATATTGTCTTTCTTATTTTATCAGAGAAATATAAATAATTAGTTTGATTTGGTTTTAAGCAAATATTTCATAAAACTTCATAGGTTCATTTAAAAACAAAAGCTTATAAAAAATTGTCATTTCTATATTTTCAATTTACTTTACAAGAACCATTCATTCTTCAGTTTTGCATCACAATTTTCGATGCGAGTCTTTAAAGTATAAAAATATTAAATAATCATCTCCAAAATCAAAGATAAAAAGAATTTCGATCAATATTTTTCAACTTTCTAATAATTTTTTAATAACTTTTTAATAATTTCAAAAAAATCGATACTTATATCTTTTTATTATTTTTTTTTTTTACACAAAATAAAGTAAGGATAATTTTTTATTAGTACTTTTCTCATTTCTAACACGGAAAAAGTATAAAATTTTTTCAGTAATATTACAATTTTTATTTCAAAGAATACAAACATCGTTTCGGTTGAAAGATCAATCTAAAATGAACCTTCGTGAGTTTAGCGTTGTCTTGGTTTCACAACACGCGATTGTTTTCTCGGAGGGGAACACGAATAGGAGAACGAGTCGCAACAATGACATTTTGCATTACCCAGCGGCTTGTCATCTTGCCATTTCACTCGCGAAATGTCGTTCATATGGCCGTCAAGCCATGTCGCGTTGCGATCAAGCGAAAAATTCACCAAAATGTCACATTTCTTAAGATAGGCTAGACTATTTTTCTCTGCAATGCAACAACTATTATTATTATTATTATTGTTTTCATTGTTATGATTTTTTGATATGGTTTTCCTAATTTATTCGAAGCTTATAGTTATATTTTTCGAAAATGATTAAGGATATTGGATCATTGAGATCATTATTATATTATTTGGTCTTGAGTGAAATTCATGATAGAAATGAAGAAGTATTATGTATGATGACAAATAAATCGAAACATAATATGTAGGAAATAATAAATAGAGATAATAAAAAGTAATTAAATCAATATTTATTTTTTTTAAACGTTAATTTCTTTTATGAAACTGCGAAAAAAAATTTCGTTGTAAACAAACTTTAAAAAAATTATGAAAATTTAGGAGAACGGAATGTCTCAAAATTATGTTCGAAAGTTCCGAATAAATAAAAGAGAATAATAAAATTTTAAATAATATTAAATTAATGTAAACAATTTCGTTTGAAATCGATTTAATAAATATTAATTAATTAAAATATTATTAATATTAGAACTTTCAATCGGATTATACTGTATAAATAATTCATGTAAAATTTTCTATAATTAATAGATATGTAAACAATTTCGTTCGCGATTGATTAATTAATGTTAATGAATTGAACATTAAATATTAATAATATTAGAATTTTCAATTGAATTATATAAATAATTCACTAAATTATATAAATAAAATTTTCTAAATAGAGTTCAATGGATATGCAATCAATTTTCGCAAATTAATACTGCAATAACACTTCGTAGTAATGTAAATAATTTTAGAATAATATTAAATTATGCGGTGATTATCAATTGGATATCAATTTTGACAAATAACAACCATCTTAGTCCCAATATCATTTCAAGATATTAATAATTCATTATTTTTAGAACTGATTTATTGAAACCTTGTACAATAACGTAGAATAGCTCATAAAATTATTCAAACACTTATTCCAAATAAAACTGTTAATAAAAAAAATATGTATATTAAATTATTGAAAGAATAACTGCAATTATTATAAGACACAAATATGAATAATTATATCAAGAGTATATGTGAATTTTTTATAAGAAAAATAACATTATAAAAGAATAATATTAAACGTTAAAATTTTAATTTTGATTTTTTAAAAAATATATATGTTAATGGGAAAAATTTAAGTTATAAAATTTACAAAATTTTAAATTATAATACTTTTTTTTATCATCTATTGTAAAAAATATTCCCAAGTGAAATTGTATACGAAATATTATTCCTGTTGAAAAAAGTTTGTTTCATTTATAATCCATTATACCATGACATTCGAATGAACGTTTTCATGTCACTTTAAAATCAGAATAAAATTAGGTGTTAATTAAATATAAAAACATAACAATATTAGTGTAAATAACATACTTATACATTTTATATTCATAAATAATTTAAACTCTAATTTATTTTTAAAAAGAAAGAGTTTACAATTTCATTATAAAATTATAAAATTTCATTATAAAATAAATTTATTACAAGTGCTTATAATATTAGTTTCGATCAACCAATATGTCTCATCATTGCATCTGATTAAATTTTTCTTTCAGATAATGTTTGAATATTTTCATGAACCACTAAACATTCTCAAATTTATAATTGAAGAATTATTTATTTATCATTACTTCAATATCAATATAATTCTAAGCTCTTAGATATAAATATTTTTTTAAAAAAAAATTTCCCTTTTTATTCGAATATCTTTCAACGTCTGTCAAGCTTATAATTAGAGAACCACATATTCATCACGATTCCACAGACAACGTAATTCATCGACTATAACTACTGAAACTAAGCACTAAATTGAGCATAGAAATATTTTTCATAAAGGGACACATTGCTTTTCTCGTTCTTTTCTCGCCACATGTTTTCCAATTCATAAACGAAACATTCCGCCATCTTCATTATTTCGACCCATTAGCAATTCATTGTTCCTTACAAACGCTTTTTTACATAAGCATCCTTTGCGTAACGAATACGTTATTACCTCACTCCCTTTACGTGATATACCCACCCCCGCAAATAAGATTCGACGTTATTTACATATTCATGACGAAACTACTTTAATGCCCAAGGAAACTATAGCGTTATTTTATTCCAATTTCCATCTTAAATGGTAAACAGAACGCCACTGTCATTTTACTCCGTGGTATCGATCGGATGTCCCCCCGACAAGTCGTCCCTCGTTATAGAACGTAAATTATCGCGCCGCAATCCCAAATGGTACCGTTAATCCTCCTTAAAATGAAATTGGAGAATGCACTCCTTTGGAAACGTCGAATAAATTATAGGGATTTAAATCGTTCTGAGAGAAAAAAATATGTATCACGCCAGTAATAATGTTCCCACAGAACCGTAATGATATATGTATATATGTATACCTTGAAATATGGCCATTTGTTTAAATAATAATGTTATTTATGAAATTTTTTTTTATTTTTTTATTTTGTTAATTTGTTAATAATACATTCTGTTGGTAAATGGAAAATTAATATTGTTTTGAAGATAATTTATTTTATTATATTTTTTTCTTTTTTTTTTTAGTTAAAATGTGTTATTTAAAATTTTAAAAATCTCGAGAAATTGGAATGGTTTTAATTGTGATGTTTTTGTTAGAAAATATATTATTGAAACGGGAGATATTAATTTACACGTAAAAGCCTTAATCTGCATATTGAAAAGAAATTATGATACGTGAAAATTGAATTGATGAATACAGTAAAGGATGCATAAAAGAGAATTAATATTAATTACGAATAAAAACTAAAATAAGCGAAAAACTTAATAATGAAATCAAATTAATAATTTAATTAAATTTCATAAAAATCTGAAAGACTTTTTTGCTTTATAAAACGGTAAAAAGAATTAATTTCAAATTTCATTTAAATTAATATTACAAAGTGTAACATTTGAATAATTTTTTTCACAGTTTTGTTTAAAAAATTTTTAATTTCCCAATAATTTTTTCCTGTAGCAAAATGTTTTTTATAAGCTCATAAAAAATCTGTTTTATGTATGTATCATAGAATTGTACTACTTGTATCGTAAAACTGCAACATCAAAATAATTTATTTCATCACGTGTCTGTCGCATCCTCTGCGACATTTTTTTTTTTAACACGAAAAATAAAGATAAAATTTTATTTTAACATTTATATGAGCCATTAAAATAAAATTCTTATATCTAATAAATAAGTACAATTATAAAAATAATATTCAATAAGAGATAAGATAATATTCAATAAGATAGATTAATCGTTTAGATAAAAACAATATGCATTCACGCGTAATTCTTTTAAATATTAACAATAGTTATTATCCAGTTTTACTTTTGTTGTTTCGTGTAATTAAAAAAGGATCACAAAAAAGAAATAACTGGGAAAGCTATTCCAAATAAATCTAACTTAATTTTTAAACAAGCTGTGTAAAAATGTAAAGCTTGATATACCATTCCATTAAAACAATGGCGTTACAGTCGTGCAACGCGAGTTGAATAAATTCCAAAAAGTATTCAAAGAGAATACTGTTTCTGTTCTTTCTTCTAAGTTTCATAGAGAATAGATAATGTTTTAATGCATCTGACTTTCGAAAGAATATTACGAAAATTCATTTCAAAATCATGTTAGGATTAAAAATATTATTTATTCATTATTAATGGTGAAATAAATATTAATAAACTACATTAACTATGTATATATATATATATATTTTAAATATAGAATTTCTACAAATAATATTTTTCACAAAGAAAATTTAAATTCAAGATATTTTTATTCCAAATTATGATAAAAGTCATTTAATCTTGCGAATATTTTGTTAAAAATGATATCAAACAATTTATTATATTATGATATCACATACCTAAAATTCAAACAGATCAATTCTGAATCCCTTTTTAAAAAATTCTTAATTTTATATATAATATATAATTAATTTTTCAAAACTTGAATGATTTTTTAAAAGAAAATAGCCTGAATGAATATATTTGTCAATTTCTCATTCTATTAATTCTTTTAATATTATATTTTAACAATTATTAAATTATAGTATTAGATAATTCTATTAATTGATTTAAAATTAAGTTTATTTAAAATAACGAGGTTAATTTTAAATTCTATATAATATAACAAATTTTTGGGTTCTCAAATATCCAGTAAGCGCCATCTACAATAAATAATCACATCCAAAAAGGAAAAGACACTAAAACGCGCAAACTATTTTCTTTTTCCTAGTTCGAGTAACGTCGTTTTCCGTGGAAATAGCCACGCGATCATTTCTTATCCCCCCTTGTCCGTGTTTCTGTTTCTCATCAATTCTCCATTTCTCGTCATTTTTGCTTGCGAGAACGCGAGAAAAGCAATATCAAAAGAATTTCCCGCCGCTCGTTTAAAATCGAAACAATTTTAATGGAAAAATCTTCCGGACGATTACATTGAATTTACAATATTTCTCGAATAATGTTAAATATGAATTCTAATATATTTTAAAAACTACTTATATGTTTAATTTAAATATTAAAAAGAGAAGAAATTTTCAATGTTTGAAGTTTAAAATAATGTCGATTGAAATTTAAAAGAGGGAATGGGTAATTAAAATTAATTAAAATGTCAGAAATTTTAAAAGACTATGTTATGTTTAAAATTATATCATGTCGAAGATTAAGAATTAAATTATAATTCTTATTTTTTTCTATTTTATATATATAATAAAATATAAATATCATTGTTTGATTTTTTTGCTAAAATAAATAAGTTAATTTCTTAAGAATTTAATTTGAAAGAGAAATAGCTATAGTGAAAATATCTATAATTATTAATAAAAGTAATTATAGAAATGAAATATCAATTTCATATTTAAATAAAATATTGCATCGCAATGATGCAAGAATTTCGCAGTAACAATATGTTTCTCTTTCTAAAATGCATTTTTCCTTACCATTCTTTTTCCCATATTGTTACGCATATATTATATACATAAATTCCTTCTCTTTTAGTCGTGCGTTATATATATTTCTTAACAGCCATTTTCATTTTATCATTCATATAAAATTTACCACATGTACAATGCATTGCGAGTATATTTTGTTAAGAAACAAATCTTTTTTAGAATTTTACAAAAATTTTCATTTTATTTTCTGAGAAATAGTGTTTCGAAATACAACATCTAAAATCCTGTAAAATAAAATATTCCAGTTATTAAACATTCCTCAAAATTTTCCATACACAAAATTACCGAGATTTATATCTTATATTATAAAAATTATTCGAATTCTAGAATCGAGATTATCTAAAAATTATAAACTTTCTTTTTTATGATGCATAAAATTTCAAATTCAAACTGATTCATAACGTTTATCACAATCAATATTTAACATAAATAATATTAAATTTAACATTCCTCAAAATTTTCTATACACAAAATTACTCGTTGCACCGAGATTTATATCTTATATTATAAAAATTATTCGAATTCTAGAATCGAGATTATCTAAAAATTATAAACTTTCTTTTTTATGATGCATAAAATTTCAAATTCAAACTGATTCATAACGTTTATCACAATCAATAATTAACATAAATAATATTAAATTTAACATTTCTCAAAATTTTCTATACACAAAATTATTCGTTGCACTGAGATTTATATTTTATATTATAAAAATTATTCGAATTCTAGAATCGAGATTATCTAAAAATTATAAACTTTCTTTTTTATGATGCATAAAATTTCAAATTCAAACTGATTCATAACGTTTATCACAATCAATATTTAACATAAATAATATTAAATTTAACATTCCTCAAAATTTTCTATACACAAAATTACTCGTTGCACCGAGATTTATATTTTATAAAATATATATTATATTTTTATATAATATATAATATATTTTATAATATATAATATATTTTATATATTATAAAAATTATTCGAATTCTAGAATCGAGATTATCTAAAAATTATAAACTTTCTTTTTTATAATACACAACATTTCAAATTCAAACTGATTCATAACGTTTATCACAATCAATATTTAATATAAATAATATTAAATTATTAAATTTAACATTCCTCAAAATTTTCTATATACAAAATTACTCGTTGCACCGAGATTTATATTTTATATTATAAAAATTATTCGAATTCTAGAATCGAGATTATCTAAAAATTATAAACTTTCTTTTTTATGATACACAACATTTCAAATTCAAACTGATTCATAACGTTTATCACAATCAATATTTAACATAAATAATATTGCGTCTATGAAATATTAATCATACAGTTACTATTTCCGAACGTTAAAAATCTAAGTGTCTCTTATTCGCGAATAGATCATTGCTTTTCGAACGAAAACGACGCAATTCCGCTCCGCAAACTTAATAATATCGGCCAAGTTTTCGATATTCATTTATGACTTTCATACGGCGAGCAACGATCGCAAATAGCGCGTCTGAACGGAATTTCATTAGAGTTCCACCATTTGACTCGCCGTTCCACACACGAAACATCCTTATGCATCGCTCGTGTTTGAGCTCGCAAGAAAACTTCATGCCGTGAAGGGTGTTCACTTCTCGTGACGCGCCCCATATTCTCAATATCTGCACCATTTTCTTTTGTGCACGAGCGAGCTTGAAAATTTTCAATTTTAACAGGAAAAAAGTGATGTTGGCTGCACGATCAATGTCGTTTTCGTTATCTCGATCCATCGTTTTTTTTTTTTTTTTTGCGTGGAAAAATTCTATCCCTTAAACAATGTTGAGATCAGCTAAAAACAACGTTGGAACTAAAACAATCGTTATTGTTGTATCCATTCGAGAAATGTTCGACGATGATTTTCTCGAAAGCTTTGAAGAATTTTTAAGAATATTTAAAAGCAAGAAGCGAGTAATATTCGAATAACTTTTAAATATTTTATAAAATATTGGAAAAGAGTTTTCTGCGACGTGATAATTTAAAATGACATGAGTTATAGCGTGACTAATAGGCTTTTGCGTGAGAATTCATTTTTTCACGCGACGACAGAAAATTGTTTATCGTGATTATCGTAATAAATAAAGTGTTCCTGTGTTGATGGCACAATCAATGAGATGATGTGATTCTACATGAAAAAAAAAAAAATTAAATTTGAAAAATACAATTTGTTCGTTCAAAGCTTTGATTTCGAGAATGATTAACTTCGAAAATTTTTCAAGTATTTAATTATATCTTAATTACATGGAATTTATTAATATAGAAATTATTGAAAATACTATTCATCGTTATGCATACATAATTGCATTCTCGAAATTAAATTTTTATATTAAATTTCACGAAACGAATCCAGACAGTCATCTGTCTGAGCAAATAACTTGTGGAAATTCAATTGATCGCGAGAAAAAGAGGGAGAATGGACGCGAGTGGGATAAAGGATCGATATCAAATTTATATATAAATTTACCTTGAATATCATTGGCACGTTTAGAATTGATATAAAATTTTTATTATTTTAAAAATTTTGATTCACAATGATTTTCTTGAAAATAGCTCTTAAATTAAAATATTTTATTCCTTTAATGTATTTTTTCATATAGAATCAATACTGAGATACATTGTATACTATCACTAATATAGAGAAAATATTTATTATAGAAATGGATATGCAATTTTTTTATCGAATTTAATAAATTTTCCAATAAAAATTTAATTGAAAACACGCTTGGAACCGAAGGTAAACTTCGAAGGCAAAGCAATTTCTGTACGAATTCAGAGTTTCCTTTTTTTTAATTCATCTGCAAAATTAAAGGATTAAAAGAATCCAAGAGAATCTACCTTATTTGAAGTTAAAATACACAAGAATCCCTAAACTTCAATGCGAACTTTCGAAACTCGAGGCATTTTAGAAAGCACGCTCATAACTATTCATCTCGAAAAGAAACTGTATCAATTAAAAATTTGATTGAATATTTTTCGCCAATGAAGAAACTTTAATTCGATTTAAATAGAATCATCCTACTATCTATCTATTCTATATTCACTTTTCCATACGTTTTATTTTTATCTCGTCCCCAACACGATCCTCAAGCGAGAAAGAAACAATAAAAATATATTAACAATAAAGGAGAAACCAGATAACCATTCATATACATCTCACACTGGCTGGCATAAAATCCTTTACGTATTCGTATTTCATCGCTTTTCAAAATCCATCCCGTCTTGATCATCGCCACTTTACACCTTGGAACGCATATCGATATAAATTCAATAAATGAAGCCAACATAGACAGACAACGTAGAAACAGGCATAAACGGATAGAGACGAATGATGGGAGAAGAGGAGAAAGAGATACAAGAAAAAGAAAGGGTGGAAAATCAACGCAATATTTTCACTGTCATACCATGCGAAGAAGGACGAGAGAACGAAAAGGTCGAAATGTTTTATGGTTCAGGGTTGAGGGGAAAAATAAAGGAAGAACGTGGCACGAATTCGCGTCGACGGTGGCGCCCCTCGTTCAAACGTTCATCCCCCCCCCCCTCTCGCTCCCCGACTATTCACGCGAACCGAAACTAAACAACCGTGAAGTAATTTGAGCGAACTGAATCGTTTGACGTGATAAAGTCCAATTAATTCCCGGCAATTGCCGCGAACACGAGGCCTCGTCGCGATATCGTCGTGCGCGCTGGAACGTCGAAACGCGTTCGAGTGGCGGATACAGGGGATTAAAAGAGGAGAGGAGGAAGGAGAGAAGGAAAAAAGGAAGAAGGAAGGAAGGTAAGAGGGGGGAAAAAGAAATAACTCGATGTTATTCCGATTGGTCGTATCCTACTTCCGGTGCACGAAGTGTGCACGCTACCTGTTGAGAACAACGACACGTACCTTGGATTATGACGAACGTGATTTCTTCGCTGTTTTCGAGACTATGCAGTTTTTCTGTTCTTTCCTTTATTTCGAGGTTTACGGTAGATTCGGTTTGGGGAAGAGATAAAATGGAATCCGAATTAAGGGTAACAGTGAGACGAGTGGGTATTTATTTTCTTCTATAGGGGTTCTAGTTGGATAAGATTGCATTTCTTCGAATAGAGTTGTTCATCGAGCTTGTTTTAGAGACAAGAAATTTTTAAAATTTAAAATTTTAAAAGCAAGACAGTGTTCGAATTATTTATTTGTTCGATGTTTTAATCTATCGCAAATTAAATTTATAACGTGTTTTTGAATATTCATAAATCAAGAATGCGTTTTTTCCTTTGTCATATATCTATTGTGAGAATAATTAATGCCTTGTTTGACATCCGCGGCTCGGATAATAGAGATTCAGCTATGAATAATTTAAATTGAGCATTACAACGGTACGTATAAACGGAATGCTGATAATCCAAATTGTACTGCATAGTCGATCTTCAGATAATAAAATCTTAAATCTGTGGCTAGATATTTAATATAATACTGTCATAATTTTTTTAATTTCACAATAAAATTGATATTAAAATTAATTTTCATCTTTGAAAAATCTTTTCTCAATCGTTTCTTTTTTAACCTACGTGATGAGAGACAAGTATGATTTTTTTGCAAATTAATATTTTATTTAGATAATCGTAAAAATAATCTACAATTATTAAATAAAACATTAACATTTGAATACCATCATAATATATAATAAAACACTATTAATACGAAGCAATTATTATACAAAATTGTTTCTAAATTTATAATTTTTCTAACTATATATAACTATAGTAAAAAATTAAATCGATTAAATATTCAGTTTTGATACACAAACATTGTCTTTTCAACGATTATTTTTCTTATAAAACTTGTTAAAAACGTTAATTTGAAAATTAATTAACTTAAAGAATTGCTTTAATCGCAAATAAATTAATAGATTAACACTATAAATAATAACATTATACTAATGACAGTATAAAATGTCATTATTTTAACCAAATCCTTGAAAAAAATCATCAACTTGAAAGATCACACGAATAATCTAGTTACCTACATAAATATACTTGTCCATCTGCTTGCCAGATTCGCATAAACGAACTGTCACCGTGCATTATTTTCTCGACAAAAGCTTTCTCATCGCTTCTCTTTCATTTTTTTTTTCCTTCACGAAAGTGCATAGCAACGCACATATATATATATATATGTATACGTATATATACATATAGATCGTTGAAAACGTTGCCTCTTCACTCTCCTTGACTACTTGGAGCTTCATCTTCACCTTTCGATTCTCACGGTTCTCGGCAGCTAGATTACAAGGTGCCTCTTCCTTGTTGCCAGAGTATTTCAACGGCTCCCCCTCTCGTAATACACGTGAGAGAGCGAATGAAGGTTCAAGCGGAAATTCTATCGTATATCCGGCATCCAGAAGGAAAAGGGCGCCGACTTCTGGCAAATATTTTGCGTCGATAAGTGGAAGTGGAGCTGCATCTTGTGCCACCCTCGACAATATCGATGATAAATCTCCGTTTTGGAGTTCCTCGTACGATCAAATTACATACGAACCGTACACTAGACGACTTGGCGTCTCCATTTTTGCGAGAGATCGTCGAAGATTTATAAATGCGAGCGCTTTTGTCGAGAAAAATTTTGAGACGAATTTTTTTTAGAACTTATTTATATTAAATCTTTGATAAGAGTTAGATTGCATTTTATTAATTAATTTTAGATTTATTTTTTAAAATTTAGAAATACGTAGATCGATAAATTGGACAGCTATTCCTTTGGGAATATAATTATTTATTCAAAAGTCGATATAATGACAAATTAATCGCAGTAATAATCACAAAAAAGAAAATTCCGATTTTAATGAAATTTTTGTGTAAAACAAAAATGTGGATTATATACTTACTGAAAAATCTCTTTGAGCGCGAAAAAATTAATCCTCGAAACCCTTCATCTTCATTTTCTAGTCTTTCAGTAGTACGATAAAAATATTTTTTACAAAAGGATCATAAAACACTTAAACCCAAACATTTTAGATATATTTAAAGCTCTATCTCGTACTATTAAATATACTAAAACTTTAACGACAAGTTTCACTCGATGCAATATTCCCCTAATAACACAAACATTAACTTCTAACTTTTGATACAATGCAAAAAATTCACAATATATAATTCAATTAAGAAAAAAATTCACAATATATAATTCAATTAAGAATCTCCTTCCATCGTATCCATAATCGTCGACATTTCCAAAGCCACTTAAAGAAAAGAAAGGAAAAAAAAAAAGTACCAATCTTAGCAATATATATTATCTCGAATAGGCGCAATCTCCTCCTTTGCTACGGTTAATCAACCTTACTTTTCACACAACCCTCGCAAAAACGTCTACATACGGCGACACAGTTTCCACGCCGCAATTACCCAGAATTATTACCGCTTATCGCGAGCCGTTGGTCCGTGGGGGGCTTTCGTTCGTCGATTTCGCGGCGGTATCGCGCCTGGCGTAAATTTAATAAGCAGCGAATGCAAGTTGGAAACCGCGCACAAAGGCGGGCAAGTCTTCAGGATAGAGGAGGGATACTGTATGCAAATTCAACGGTATCGCAATTCCATTCGAGAAACGTAACGCCCGCCTCACTTTACGACCGCCACAGGTCGACCTAATAATTGTTCCATCCGGGGAATAGCCCCTTGCAAAGGCTCGGGAGCCGCATCTCAAGGTTCCATACTCTCAGCCACCTCTGAATCGTTCCTAACCTAAGAAGCAATTAGCGTTATCGCGGTATTAATATCGATCCGGGATGAAGCGAGGAAATTGTGCGAAACATGCGATTCCAGATTCTTTTCTTGCAGCCTTCCACGCTCTCGTTTTTTTTTCTTTTTCGTTTTCATAGGGTTTCTTCTTCCATTCTTTTGTTGTGTAAGCCTGAACGCAGTTATGTTCTTTATGTGTACTTTTTCTTTTATTATTGGTTATGTGAAGAGCGAATGAATACTTTTATAAGTACGTTTGATTTTGATAGAAAGAGATATTTTGCAGATATAAAATGTGTATTTATTTATGGTATATTGGTTCAATATTTTAGCTGCATGAAAATTTGTAATTATTGCATAGAATAATTGGATACATTATTTTATTAAATATACGGATAAACAAAAGGAAATATTGTAATTAATAATGCGATATAGATGAGAGATTATACAATAATGTAAATATATATTAATAACGAACTATTGAATATTTTTTCAATGTTGAGTAATTGCTTTTTTATATTTTTATATAATATCGAATGAAAATGTTTCAAGATTCCAGATTCTATCAGAAAAATTCAGGTCAATGCTTTCTGAATATAATGGCTCAAAATAGGCCAAATCTAATCAAATCTATTTTCCACGTCTAGAAAACTTTCTTTATCACGAAATTAATTCGTAATTTCGAATCCAATAGACGCGGCTAAATTTCACAATTAGTAGATTGAATCGAAAATAATTTATTCAAATTTATATAATAATTTATTCAATTAAGGATGGATTCATTTTTTTCATTCTTTCCGTCGTACGAAAAAAATAATTTAAAAATAAATTAGGAACGTGATTAGGAATTTAATTAGAATATCGAATCAATTTTTTTTTTAATTTTTAACTTATTCAAATTAAAATATCCAATAAGTTTTATTAACAAGATTTGTTGCAAAAGTACTTAAATATTTGCGTTAATTAAACGTTGGAAATTATTAATTATTATATTGTTTCAGCAAATAAGATAATTCAAAATTTGGGTTTAAGAATTCTTATCACAGATCTTGAGAATTAATATTGAAAAAAAGTAATTGAAAGAAATAGATATTGGTTAGATACAGTTAGATATTAATAGAAATTATGGTATATTTATTATATCTATATATAAATTTGCTAATATTAGATATCTCAGAAGCACTTAAGATATCTCAGTTGAACGTTAGAAATCATTAACACAAATTACGCTACAAATTCCCGTCTTGCTCAATCCTACATAGATTATTAGATTATTCTGTAAGAGATTTCAGCAAATAGAATTACTCGAAATTTGGATAAGGAATCCTTAGAAATTAATACCGAAAAGTGATTCGAACAAACATTATTTACATTAAGAATTATTAATACAAATTGCATAATATAATCGATACAAATTTCCTTTTATCTTACATACCCTCTATCTAAATTTAACATTAGAAATCGTTAACACAAATTACATTACAAATTCTCATCTCTCAGATAATCCAATACCATTATATGGATTATTCTGCAAAGAAACGGAAGAAATTTCCAGCAAATAAAATTATTCAACCTTAATCGATCGATACAGAAAAGAAAACCTGATCCTCTCAAATATCAATACCCCTTATTTACCAAAAAAATTACGAATTTCCCACTTCATCCCTTATCTCTATAATTATTTACCAAATTAAATATCCGAGAAGATAAAATTATTCGAAAAAATAATTCAAAAGTAAACTTTTTACTTGGACATCTTCGTTCGTAGAATCGTTCGCATAATTTCCAGTCCCAATGGGGGGATCCTTTGAATGCGTGCTTCGTCGTAACCATCGACATTACGAATAATTAATACGGTGGTTTGTTTGCATGGGCAATCACAGGGCAGCTCGTGCACACAAGTTCTCCGACCCTCCCTCCCTCGCTCCTCCACTTCGGCTATTGACTTCGAGACGCGGGATTCGCCCTACCCCGCATTCTGCCGGGTTAACCTCCTTACTTTGGAGTAACCCCGTATTAGAGCTGACGGCAGACACGCGTCGGAAATCCTGCGTCTAGCTGCCTCGAGATCTTGGGGTAATTACGGATTCTTAATAGGACCGGCCATTTAGCGGGAAGCGTGCTCTAATAGATGATCCCCGAGGTATGAGGACCGATCTCATGGGGTAAATTATAGAGGTATAAAAAAAAAAGAAATAAGGGAGGAGAACAGTGCGAAAGGGTGTTATTAGATTTGGGGGAATGGGATGAAATAGGGTGCCCTTTGACTAGGGTGGTTTTTAGGATGGTGGGGTTAGGGTGATTTCAAGATGGATGGAGTGTACGTGGAAAGTAATTGAAACGTCGTTTTATTATATTTATTAGATAATATTTGTAATGCGTTCAGAATTGAAATGAAATATCTTTTGTTTAATTAAGTATTAAGATTGCTGGCAAATATTCGATTTTCAAGATGTATAGATTTTTATTTTTTCGTTGTTTTTTTGCATCAATCGATGAAATTTTATATAATTGGTATAAATATGCAAAATGTATTATTTAACTTTTCATTGCAGATTCAGGTAAAAAGTTTTAAAGAGCGATATCTAGCCTTCCTTTTTAAGATTCTGATTAGTTGCTTAAATTTTCCAAAATTGTATCATTTAATAAACTAATCTTTATAATTTTTCAAAAAATTTCAATCTGTTTCGATTTTAAAAAAATTATTCTAATAATTTTTGCCAGGAGTTGTATGAATTTTGCAATCGTTGTCTATGATATATGTTCGATGAAATTAACAACTATTTTAAGAAAAGAAAAATTATTGGATAGAATTATTAGATAGAATGTTAGCTGAAATAAATATAAATAGCACAAAATTTACTTGGATATAATAAAAAAAAAAAGATAATTTTGATATTGCAATGAAAATTTTGAATAATAATATTCATATGAGATTTTTATCACGATAGATATATATATTTTTTTTGTAATTCAACAAGTTTAGATCGTAATAAATAAATTTAATTCGTGATTTCTGATATTTCTATTCGAAATAAACAAAGAAAGAATATTGGCATTGTTACCAGTAAAATATTTTCATTATTCATTAATCATGTAAATATTAATCAAAATAATATTTAATAACAGATGAAATATGAAATAAATTTATACAGATGTATAACGAGAATTGTTGTTAAATTTACAATGTAATTTAAATATAATTTAAATATAATTTAAATATTATAAATTTATTTAAAATACCACACTTTTTAAAAGAAGGAATATATTTTTAGGAATATATTTTACAATTTATACGATGCTTTCAAAAACAATTTCATTTCCTTCGAAACTTTCTTTGAAATCTTTTTAATGCATTTGCAACATACAGATGTCTCAAACTATGAAAATACGATATGTAAACTTAGCATATCGTAATACGATGAAAAAAAAGTTAGTTTGGGAGATCATTTTACCCAAGAGAATGAGATAAATGGAAGAGAAAATAATACGTGGCGCCACGCGGTATAAGTTTCAAGAATCTAGGGTAAGCGCCAAATTTAGAAGAAAGAAAAAGTATGGTATTAGAGAAAAATAACCAGAATCTGACCTCCCGTATTCTCCCGTGATAAAATGCGGTTTAGATTTATCCTTTTTCTTTTCCTGAACTTTTTCCTTTATCTCTCTTTTCTATCATTTTCATCTTAAATATATATATTCATCACATTTTCTTACTATATTGTTATATTCTAGTTATCTATAAGTAAAAATCATAACAAGTGAAACCTATCCAATTAATTGTGGAATAATTAATTTTCGAATAGAAAATAACGATAATGATTTATTAACATTTTTATAAAGTTACAAATGAAACATTTTACTTAAAAATATATATATAATAAAAAACTAAAAACTCTATTTAACATTAAGATTCAAATAAAATATAAAAGAAATTTAAATAATTCTTAAAATTAACCCAATATTTTTTGCTTGAAGATGAATTGAATCTTTATTTTAACTCTTATTTAAATTCAACTTTAATTAATTGAAAATTTTGTACATTTTGATCAACATTGTTTTTATTTATACAAAGAAATTTCCCCTGAAAATATTTCCCTGGAATATACAATTTTCTTACTCTTAAATTTCATCTCACCTAAAAAAAAAAAAAAAAAATCATCCTAATTTAAATTATTTCCAAATTCAAATCTTATCTTCACATATATCTCATCCCTTCATCGAATCATCATCCCCGTTCGACACTCTTACACAAGGATCGCACACGAAAATCCCATCCCCGTTATCATTTATTAATTTATTCGTATGTCTGTTCTCTAACCAACTCACACGCCGTTCGTTGCATCCGCATTGTGTTGCTCATTGAATATGTAACCGGTATTCGTGCTTGCGCGCCATTCTCCGACGTAATATTACGTATTAGCCGCAACATCGCACATGAGAATCGCAGTTTCCGAGTTCGTCTTTATTCAACCGCAATGAAATCTCTACTTCTATCATTGATTCCCACGATTTTTACGTTCCTCGAACCTCCAAGCGAGGGGAGGTATATATATATACAATACTTGGCACCCGATCCACGGTTCGATAAAGTTGCGATCGCTGAAAACTGCATTAGGAGGGGCCGACTCATATTCGTCCAAGCTGGAATGGCGTGCAACCATTTGGCAAACTTGGCTGGCTCCGGTTGCGAAATCAAACCGGTAATCCGACGGAACGTATGGACGAGTACGAATGAAATGTCGTCGGGAGAGTTTGCGGGCCACGAAGTCTTAATTTCATCTTGATGGAATGCAACGATGGATCGGGAAATTAGGATTTAGGTTTATCCATCGTTTTCTCCATCGTGTTTTAATTAATCTCTGTGAGAAAAAAGTGAAGGAAGGAGATGGATTGAGTTAAGGGATATTTATAATTGTAAGATGAATATTTTAGTCGAAGAATTAAATTTGAATTTATGAAATGTTTTCTATACGTTTTTCGAGGAAAAATCGAGAACAGTGTTTTCTAACTCTGATCTCAAATCTTCAAATATCATTTCTAGTTTTTATTCAAACAAGCGTTCGAATCATCGTGTTTAACTTTTATAAGAAAATGTGCCCGCGATTCAGCTTGGGGAAGTATGAAAATAAACAACGTAAACGATGTTTTGTTGAAACATTGGGTTGAGATGAAGAAACGAAACTCGATATCGCTATTTACACGTTGAAATGCGGCAAACAAAACGGAAAGAAAGAAGAGCTCTTTTCTTTCTTGATGCTATAAATAAAAGATTTCTCACGCAAATGCCAAAGTATATGTAAAACAGTATACAATTTAAATATTGCGATTTATTCAATTTAACGATTCAGTAGAATAAAACGAGAAGGAAAAATATTGTAGCTGATGTTGAAGATAATACAGAAAATTTAAACAAATGATAAATTATAACAATATTTTATCGTATAAAATATAGGCACATATAATATTTCTTTCATTTATAATTTTTATCCCACGCTACTATCTACTAAAATTTTCCATCGGATAAATTATTAGGTTGTGATAAATGGTTGAATTTTTAATAAAATTTTTAATTTAACTTTTAATCTGTATGCGGACTTTTGATTTATATCTTTATATATAAAAATGATTTTGATCGATTCGAACGAATTCGATATATCCTCTCAGTTAAAAAAAGATTTTTTAAGATTTTTGTAATTAAAATATTTCTTCGACGCTCGTCAATAACTTTTATATTTATTTCTTACGTTTATATTTGCCAATTAAAATTTTTCGCAGAAGAAGAATCTTTTAATGTTCTCAACGATGTTTTATACAGAATTTTAAAGTTGGATAAGAAAAGCATTTGAATTGGGTGTTGAAATAGAATTCATTGTAACGTATAATTTGCTTCCTTTAATAATAAAGCAATTAATAAAACATTGTTCAAATTATAGTTCAGCTAATTTTAAGCTTAAAATTAACGTGCAAATAATTAATTAACAGTAGATATATATTTAGTCATTAAATTCTGAACGCATTTGTGAAAACGACTATTTCATATGTAACAATTTACTGCATTTATTTATTAATAAATTAACATTGAAATTTTTCTACATTTATCGCGTTTTACATTACTACATATTTATCACTTTGTCCTACGAAGTAGAACTTGATCCTCATTCCATTCAACAAGGACGAAAATCACGTAACAATTCTATTAGAGTGAAATTTATTCCGCTTTAAGTGAACCGAAACTCGCTGACAGCGTAAATACACAAATTTTACCCTTCCTTTAAATTCACTCTGAATGAAACATTATTTAATATGTATTTAAATTAGTTCATAACTTTTATAGCTTTCAAATATTATCTAATTATTGAATAATAATCAGAATATCTTGTAATATAAAAGTAAGTTGGAATGGAATAAACAGAAAAATATGAATATCTGTTTACTGAAATATATATAAAAACAAAAAATATTATATTTCTTAATTATATATCTTTATAAATATTGCTGATATATAAATATTGACCAAGTAATAAGTTATTAATGTGTCTTTTTATATTTTCTTTAATTTTCTTGCAATAATACAATACATCTAATAATATATTATACATAATATAATTGTAATAATTATGTGTAATAATTCTAATACTGGATTTTATTTTAAATAAATATTATAATATAACTTGAACGATAGCTCTTTGGAATTAAAAAATTGATTTTAATAAAATAATTTAATCATTACCATATTTAATATACTTAATATTTATTACCATTTTCAAATACTATTTGCTTAATTCTGAAAATCATTTATCACATTTCACATATTTCATCCTGTATATTTCAATAGCATCTTATATTAGTAAATAAGAGTTACTACAAATAAATTCAATTTTATTAGAATTTTTTTCTAATTTAACAAATTTTGAGGATTATTAAATTTTGAAGATTAAAAGATCGATTTCCACTTTAATTTTTTAAAAAATTATTTTTTCTATATTCCATTCATCTCAGTTTTTATGTTTCAATATCACCTCATCGTCAATTAAATTATTAAAAAAAAAAAAAAATTCAATAGTAAAATCCGATTAAATCTTTGAGCAATGGAAAACAAGTAATTCGAGCAACGATTATTTTAACGGGACGAAAAAGAAATTCTCTTGATGCTAATCTCGCCAACTCCGACAAATTTCGAGGGTTCCAACTTCAATTAGGTTTAGCACCGTAAAAATACGGGGGTTAGGGCCGCTTCCACTTGAGCGCCGTTTCCGCAGGAAGTAATTTCGACTCTTTAATGAAATTTTAAAATTTCCCGCCGACTTCGGATAATGTGCAAACTGTATTCGCCTCGCGGACCAATGTTCTTTAATTTTCGCAAATTTCATCCGGATTGCACAGAGAGAATGTTAATATTAAGCGTTTTTCCTCTGTGGCGGAATCAAAACTTTCAATTAATATTAGTTCGTTTTCTACAAACGGAAAAGGAAAATTATTGTTCGTAGAAAATGGAATTTTTAATTTAATATCTATGATATTGAATTTTTATTATATATATATAATCACATATATATAATATTTATAATTTCATTATTTAATTATTTTATCAAATTACTTAATTTATATAATAATAATTTGATAAATTTCTGATATTATTTAAATATAAATGATGGAATGTACTGTTTTTGAAGTGAAATATATTCAACAGATTATTAGTTATTCTTTTTTAAATGTTGAATAAAAAAGAGTTCTACATTCACCATTTAAGGAATTTCGCGTTTTTAATGGAAAGATTATTCCAATAAATCATAATCTTGATTTTCTTTCTTTCAACTTTATTACATTCAAAGTTACAAGATTTTATCTTTAAGTCCCGGTTTCACCTCAATCTTCTCTTTAAGTTTCTAAAAGAATTTTATAAAGATAAAAGAAATTTTTTAAAAGAAAACGAAATAAAAAAAAAAGAGTAATAGAAATTTGCATTATTTTAAATTCATAAAGAAAACTTTTATTATAAAAATATAATATTACATCTTAAATAGAGATATTTTATACAAATAAAATTTTATCATAAAAATTAATCATTGATAGTTACTTCTCGATGCATTTCGGATAAGATGCCTATTGCAAATAATACGTCACCCAAAGTATCACAAATTTTGATTACTTTAGAAATTGCCATAGACGAAGCAGCAAGATAACCTCATCATTTTCAAAGGAATTAGCGGTAACATGTACACGTCGAATACCTGATAATGTCACTGTAAACTTGCTTCCTCGCTCATGAGCATACTAATTATTATCTTGAAATGAAAGATTAACTTGTATCGTGTATGCAACTGGATAATCTCAGAATTTCTAAATATAACATATTCTTCATGATATTAAATAACGAAGCATTGTACCAATTGGTCAAAAAGAATTATTAATACTCAAAATAGAAAAAATTTAGTTTATTTAACTAACTTCTAAATCAAAATATTTACAGTACTTCAAATAATACGTCAAAAAAAACCTGAATTTATTCATCATCATTTACAAAAATAAATACAACATACAATAATTCTTTTTAATCAGACAAGATTCCCCCGTATTCGATCATCAAACGTTTCAATCTTTCAGTATCTCTCTGAAAAAAAAAATCTCTCCCACTTTTACAAAAATTTTAAACTTCCTTAATTATATCAATAGATAATTGCATCGAACACAGATCTCGAAGATAAAATTGTTGCGCCGAATTTCAAAGAAAGTTCGTCAAGATAAATCATTCACGGCTAAACAAAGTTAACTTAACCGGAAGCGCATCCTCCATTATCGATTACACTCCCATTTACCCATTTATCCCTACCCATTTTTCCCCCTCCACGCGTCTCCTCTTTCTCTTCGCGTCTCTTTCCTCTCCGTCCCATCCACTTCTCTTCTTTCTCTTCGTTCCAGCAGAGAGCGTCGAGGAACCTTGGCATTTTCATTTCCGTCCTAAACGTCCTTGTCCACCGCAAAGATAATGCATCGACCCCGTTCCACCATAAAACAACTCCCGCATGCATTTTTATTGGCGAAACACGGCCCCGATCGCGAAGGATGCCCATATAGGAGAATTTATAACTCGTATATCCTTGCGGATGGTGGTCGGTTAAGAGGTTTAGTCGAATGGGACGTGTGAGAGGAGAAGGGGAGGGGGGGGGGGGATAAAAATGTCGGGCGGTGAATGGAGCGAGGGAAGGGGTTGGAGGAACCACTTAACAAACTGCTGAACTCACACCCCGCGGGATTTTATTTCTACTTAAATGGAGAGCGCCGAGATACGCATTGGATACGGATTCTTCTGCCGGATCTCAGGGATACGAATTTATCTGTACCGTTTGTTATAGACACTCTTTTATCCTCGGCTTCGATCGTATATCCCCCGATTCTCCACGAGTCTTATAAAATTTCTTTCGCCTCCCAGTTGAAGCTATCCCGTTCAAGGTTAGTTAGGGGGATGGTGGAGGTATTACGCTCTTGGTCTTCTTTCTTTATGTTTGTTTCTTTTCTTTCTTTTCTGGAGGAGAGGTTTCGAGATATCGAAGCAGGATCAGTAAAATGTTAATTGCTTAGGATAGATTGGGGATATAATTTTTAATAAATTATACGGTGCGTAAGAATATTGTTCGAAGCTTGTTTGTAAGAATTAATATGAAAATAATATAGATCAAATTTTCTTTCTTTTTGTCAATTGGAATTAAAATTGGAATTTTTGTTGATTAAAATTGTTCATAGTTTATCTATTTTTTAAAGTTTCCAATAAAGTTTCCAAATATTTAATTTTTTCTTTAGAAAAATTTGTAGTTAAATTAATTTATTAAATTTGGATGAATTTGTAAGTTTGTGTTAGTGAGATATCTTATTTCGTTAATAAATAAGGTTGAACCAATATTTTTCTTCTACCAACTTGCGAGTTTGTTTTGGCAACTGTGAAATCAAGCCTTCGGGATATTTCACGAATATATTAACCGTATATTAAAGCATCAGTTAGTTTTGTATGAAATTTAGATTATATAAAGAAAATTAATTTTAATTATCGTGCGAATATAATTTATATGTATAATTTAGCAATTGATATAAATAACACGACAATTTATTAAAAAATTATTTGAGAAATTGTTCAAAGAAGAATTTATTTCCTCTTATTCAAAATAATATATTAAATTCACAAAACTCACAAACACGAGAGAAATTTATTTAATATCCGAACTCTGAATATTTTTCACGAATCAGCAATATCTACATAACTAAATCAACAATATATAAGAAAAAAAGAAGAATTATTTAAATTACCACCTTAATACAATATATATAATACAAACATATATGTATATCTCCTTCATAAATTACATAAATCATTTAATCCTCTTCAAATATTAAATAAAGACACAAAGAGAGAAGATCAATCTGAATCTTCGTTGCACAAACTTTTGACAATTTTTAAATCAAAAACCGAAAATCAAGAAGCAATTACATATCAGCGTTGAAAAGCGTCAGAGGATATCAAGTCTTAATTTTTTCCTTTTTTAAACATCCCTCTGCCTCCTTCCCTTATACAAAGAAAGGAAGTACAACAAAAAAGGAGGAAAAAAGCGGCTTCCTTTATTTTTCCAACATCCGTTTCATGCCACGCGTAACGAAGAAGGGAACCGACGAATGATATCTGTTCCATTCAAGAAACGCTCGCCTCTAATTTATTCGAAGCTGTATGCTCGCGCATAATATGGCGTGAATAATTGCAAAGACGTTTGAAACGGTGCGTGAATACGGAAACAGGTGAAGGAGGAAGGAGGATAGAGGGGTGGCTCACCTTGTACGGACCAAGATTTTCCACGATGCAGGTGAAAACGGCCTCTCGGCCCACGGATACCGTCAGGTTGTTGAGCGGTGTGCCGAACCTGGGTAAATCTGCAACACGAAAGATCCTCGTCTTAAGTATCCCGTCAACGGTGAACGATTTGCATAACCGTGGTATACACGCCCCCTTACTGCTCGCTGCTACTTATACTTATAACCTCTCTCCCCCCGCTGGAGGAGCGCGGTAAAGTTTGCAAAGTACTCGAGAAACTCGACCGGTGAATGGGGCGAGTTAACGTAAGCGGGTCAACCTGGGACCTAAGCCAGCCTCTTTATATTTCTCGGCGAAATTCTCGTTCTCCTGATTTCAGCGGAAGCTAGTTCGTTCGATCAAGGAAGGGAAGATGGAGGCGGTCATCCCAGGGAATGTCCCGTGAAAATAAAGGGAATGGAAGAGAAAGAGAGATGTCGAAGGAATTCGAAGGGGTTTATTGTTATAATACTGGGTTCGAGTGGACGGATATATTTTTGTTTGAAAAGAGGTTATCGGGATGGTATTGTAATGATGAGTATTATAACTCGAGTTCTGAACATATGAAAAATATTTTTATTTTTGTGCGAATAATGTTGAAAAATGAGTGTATATTTGAATAGGAAAATTTATATAGTTTTAAAATGTATCTGAACAGTTTTGGTTTTTTTTTAATATAATAATGAAATGGATTTGTTTAATTGCTTTTTTATTTGCACGCTTTCATGGTTATATATATATATATATATATATTGGTAATTTCGAAATTCGTTTTGTTTATTATATTTCCAGAAAGAAATTTATTATATATTTAAAATAAATGAAAGTATATGTATATATACGTATATAGCAATCGAAATATATTTGATCCATGTCATAAACGATTCAGAGGTATATCATGCAGAAGTTCGTTGGATACGAAAATTTCAATTCTCGTAAGACCATTGGTTACACATGCCACGTTGAGAATTTATAGCACATCGATCGTCATTGGTAGTAGAACGAAATTGCAAGACCTTAAAAATGAACAAAAAAGTTAAAAGTTCTTGAATATGAAAAGAATAATTAAAAATCTATATTATATTTCCAGCATATGATAAAGTTTCTCTAAAGATATAAATTTTTGTTAATTCAAATTTTCATTCAAACGTTTTCCAATCTCAATCATATTTAATAAATGTATCTGTATCTTAAAAAAAAGGAAAGGAATGAAAGATAAGAAAGAAGAATTATAATTATAATTATTCGACTGCATTTAATATGAACATATCAAGAAGACATAAACACGATATTGAAAGAGTAAATAATAGTTAAAAATTAATTTGCTTCAAAATCTCCAAACAAAAATACGACACGTGATATGATCACGTGATAAATCTAGGAAAATTCCAATAAACGTGACTAACAGTGTCATGTGAAATTGATTATACTGTGACATCTGGCACTTCCATTATCTCACGGTTTTTTACCGAATTTTTCACTATTTTCGTACAAATTTCTAAATCATTAGATATTAATTTCGATCATTCATCTTTTCTGACAAATATTTCCATAATATTGGATTCCATAATATAGCTATAATGATTGTATTTTATCTTGAAATCGATCTTAAATCGATAAATAAAACGTAAAAGCTTTCAACAAATTTGACAGAGATGATTGATGTATGTATTTCCTTTTTCTATAATGCAAGTACGATAAAACTAAAAATAAATACAATAACAATTGTGTATTAAAATATCACATAATCCGCACTTATATTTATCTGAGATATTTACATATTCGAATTTATATTCCTTCAATAATAATTATAATATTATTTATTGAATAAACGATAATTAAACGTTAATCGCATTCTGAGGAAATATTCCTTCGCAGATGAGATCATGACGATCTCAGACGCCAAGTCAATACGAATTAATTTCTCGATACCTAGTGGCCGTTCAATTTATTTACACGAGGAAACATGTTTCAATAATGTCCAATACTCCTAATGTCTTTGAGCATTATGAAATAGCATAAGATTTAAAAAAAACTGCCAAGAATTATGTTCATTAATGAATATTATATACTTTTGATAATATAAATAAATTGCTGATAATACATCTTGTAAATATATTGAAGAATTAATGTAATATGAAAATAATATAGATCAAATTTTCTTTTTTTTATCAATCAGAATTAGAATTAAATAATTGGAATAAAATTTTTTGTTGGTTAAAATTGTTCATAGTTTTTATCTATTTTTTAAAATTTCCAAGAAATATTTCATTTCTTTAGAAAAATTTGTAATTAAATTAATTCATTAAATTTGGATGAATTTGTAGTATGATCATAATATTAGTAATGATTTAATATTATTAATAAATACATTAATATGTATATTATGTAATATTATATTACATCTTATACTTTATAATTGTGAATAAAAATGAATTCATAATAATATTCTCATTGACAAAGTATTATTATTTTTTTGAAGGGAGATTTCAAAGATTTTTGTAAAATTTAACAAAATATTATAATATATACTTTGCACATTCCTTGTCTTTCACGTGGTAATTTCTCAAACTTCTAATATCTTTTTAAATCAATCTTGCGTTGATATTAAAAATAACTATTAAAAATTAATCCATTTTAAAAGAAATAAAAACATAACCTCTATAGAGAAATACCATTAACGTATCCCCTTATACCGATATTAAAACAACTTTTGCAAACATTTCTTTCGTAATTCTTCCTCTCTTTAAAACATACCTCGCTATATTTAGATAAAACCAGATATCCTGTATTAAAGTCAGTTGATGAAATTTACCACGTTTTCTTTGAAAGCTATCGCTAAAGTTTCAACGGTTCAAGACGAAAACAGCGCAGTTATTCTCGTTTCTTCGCGTAGCCTGAATTCGAGGATGCCACCTAGGTCATGGCACGTAAAGGAAAAAAATATAAAATGCATTAATGTCCGCGCAAGCTTGATGATTTATCCGATGAAAGGGACGTCGAGATTCGCCGGATACGGATCTCTCCTTCCCCCTTCCCCCCCGATACCCTTAGATATAATATCGAGAGAAATCCTTGGGGTGAATGGGAGGGTTGGTTGAAAGCGGGCCGAGCGTTATTTAATGCAAAGAACCCGCGGCATTTAATTGCGGAAAATCGGATTCCGCTGTTACAACGAGAAAAAAGGGACGTTTAAACTAGTTTTTAACCTACTTCTCTGACTAGAGGAGTCACTGCGCTTTCGCGATTTTAATGAATTGTATTTTAATGGGGTCGCAGCAGGGGGTCCAAAGTAAAACTCATCGCGTAATTTCGCCGTTTTTTTTTTTTTTTTATAACGTAAATCCCTGGCAAAGAACCGATCCTATTCCATCTCATCTTTTTGTGTTCTGGGTTCTCATCGTTGAAAAAGTTAAAATTTTAATTTTTTGAAAAATCGTCGAAAAAAAAAATAAATAAAAGTATAATATAGTGAAACATATAATGGCTATTAAAAAATATTTGCTATCACCAATTATTAATTGATTAGGTTCAAGTATAATATTTCGTATTATATAACAATACTTTTATCGATATTTCATATTAATTTTTTATATATTTCGAGAAATGTATAAACAATAATTCTATATGTAAAAATTAATCGAAATGAAAAAAAAATACAATCGTTTCATTAAAGGTTTCGTTTTTAAATTAGATTTGAAAACTTTTTAAATATAAATTGGAATATAAATGAATTGTTAGTAGAAGAACAAAATTTTTCATTTAAATATACTTTTCCAAAAAAATTGAAAAATTCGTCGAGTGCATAAATATTTGGCCACATTTTGATTACGTGTTCAATTTCGATTTTCTCAAAAATGCAATATTTGTGTAAAGATAAAAGTACGTGAAATTTTTAAAAAATAATTTTATATTAAGATTAATTTATATTATTAATAAAAGAATTAATTATTTTATATCATTTTAAGAATTATTAAAAAATTAATTACAAGTAATATACGTAATATTTAAAAAGTCAAATATTTTTGGATATGTAGATATTAACTTTTTCATGGATATTTTTCATGGATATGTAGATATTTCTTTCTCATGGATGATATGAACGAGAAAGATTTTGAAAAAAAAATGTTTAATTGTAAAAAGAGAAGAGTCATTTCATTAATTTTATTTTAAAAAATGCATTTTTTGCATTAATTATAATTATAATTGATGAAATGATATTAATATGTTTCTAAAGAACGAATAGTATAAAATAAAATTAAAGTTAATCGTCGTCCAAAGAAAAAGATCATTTTTAATCGTTTACCATCTCCGTCCTTGTCGCTTCTCGGATCTCTCACTCGCATCTCGTCTCACTAACCTATCCCAAATTCCAGACAAGCGATAAACACGATTCCTGGGAAAACTAATACACATTTCCAAAGAAAATATATAAGTCATTGATTTGTGGATGTATTCATAATCTCTGTACTATTTCAAGTATAATTTTGAATCTTTGAAATATCAGATTGAAACAAGAAGCGACTTCAATTACATAGTTTCTTCTATTTCTTATATTGGATTTTAATGACAAAATTTTTTTGTTTCTTCTTACATTTTTTATATTGAAATTTCATTTGTTTGCATGGATACAATAATTTTTTAGCTCGATACAAAGTATATACAGAGATTTAAATTTACTTAATTTAGCGCTTTGTATTTATATTTATAAATATTATTTTATTATTCTATTTTGCTTTATAATGCTTTATGAATCGTTTTTTTAAATTTTTAAATACACGTTTCTATCCTCTCAGTTTAATGAAATTTGAAAAAGATATTTAATCAATAATTTGCAGGTATATGACACGTTATGATCTCAAATTCGAAAAGTGACGTTAGGAAAATAGTCGAACGCATACATATGAAGGGGAAATTCAGGCTCATGTTTTTGCAAACACGAATGTTTAATATTTCACGTGAAAGGGAAGATCCATTGATGCGAGTGAAATTGCCTCGTCAAATACGAACGATCGTTTAAAACTAGTCAATCAACCGAAAGTTCATAATTTTTGGCGAAATTTATCTTTGAAGATGAATTAATTGATCGATAATTATACTTTGGATATTTTATTTTTTAATATCATACGTATTCTTTATTTATTAACATCATATCTTTTTAATATTGCTTTCAATCAACAATATAAATATACATTTAATTATTTTTATAATAATAATTTCAAAATTATTTTAGTAGATAATTTTTGTAGAGTTTTCTGTACAAATGAGATAAAAATAATTATTTTTATATTTTCTATCACTATATATAATTATAATTGATATTAATATGTTTCTAAAGAACGAATAGTATAAAATAAAATTAAAGTTAATCGTCGTCCAAAGAAAAAAATCATTTTTAATCGTTTACTATCTCCGTCCTTGTCACTTCTCCTTGTATTTTGTAATACAAATGCATTCTTAAAACAATCTTGTAACAATCAATGTTGAAGTATCTGGAATAAAAATCGTGAAGTAAAAAGAATAGCAACAAGAATAGCAATTCATGGCATAACAATTTCACAAGCTATATCCGGTCATGAAATAGAAATTCGTGAAGTTTTTAAAAAGGTAACGTGAAAAATTAAAAACTCATTTCCTTTATAGTTCTTCAAGAATACTACTAATCTGATGGATATAGGAACGGGAAAATGGGAAACAAAAATCAGCACGCAAGGATGAAACGAATCGATAACAACCCCTTACTTGAAACAACGTTAATTGTTTTACTGAAACGAACGTGAAATTAATTCTCGAGTTTATTAAATAGACCACTGCTGCAGGGATTCCTTTTCAATTAGATTTCTTGAATACATTCCCTTCTTACATTCTTCCCTTTTTACATTCGATTTTTTTTTCTTTACTAATATTATTATCATTTCAGTAAAAGACAAAGTAGTTCGTTTCTCTTCTATTTTCTTTTATTATTGATATAATAAAGATAGAAGAAATGCATAATACTTACTTGCTTATCATTAGTTCCACAAATGAAATGGATAAAAAAAAGTCTGATTAATGAATTGATAAGAAGATTCGTGTATTAAAAGATCTTTGTGTTAATTTATTCCTGGTAAAACGAGATACGCAGAATATAATAAAAGACATAATACGTCACAGGATAATGGCTTTAACCGATGAAAAGCAGTCAAAGTTCTGATAGATATAGTAGGATGTAATAATGCATCAAAGGTGTGCTACTTTAGCTGGTGAAAACTAAATAGAAGCTGTGGTAGATGTAATGTAGAGAGAATAATAGTGAGCACATAGTCTGTGTAAAAAGGTAGTATTGATAATATTGAATGTTTTAAGAAAAAATATATTCCTATTTCAATATTGCTTAAATTATCACAATAAATATTGCTTATCTCATATTATAATGGAAAACAATACACAAATATTATTTAAAACAATATACAAATTTCTCTTTAAGAGAAATGGTTATAAAATTGTTTTTATTTTTTATTTTTTGTAATGTTGAATTAATCTAAAAAAATATTTGTATTGATTAATGAAGAGTAATAAAAAAAAAAGATTGTTCAGAAATTTTATTTCTAATGCTCAGATAATAAATAAATACTATATAATAGCTAAAAATTTTTTACTATTATAACCATAGTGATGTAACTAATGACTATGCTATAATTAAACTTGTACAATAAACTTGTATGATAAACTAACTTTAGACTGGGCTTTAAATATGTATATCTTTACAAGACTTGATCAGAAACAAGATTTCATGTTTCTTCGAGGCTATTATTTATGATTAAATGATATTCTGAATTACCAAAGATAATTTTATTATCAAAGATAGTTTAGAATCATAATTTCTCAAAATAATGAATAATTTCTTTTCTTGTTTTCTTTCTTTAATTAAATTAAACAAAAGAAAACAGTATTATGAATCTCTTCAATTTCATGACTTGAATGATTTGAATTTCTTCTTGTCAATTTTTCAAAACTATATACATACTTTTCAGTAATTAATAACATAAATAAACTACATCGAAGAGTATAAAATATTGAACAAAAACGTAAAATTTTTGGAAGAATACACAATTCTTTCATATAATAAAAGTCAGAACATCTAGAAAGCATGAAATTTCGAAAAGCCGGAACTTTTATTAATTGAAACACGAAAAAAATTAATATCAGCCAGGCATTGTTGAAATGGTAATCGAATATTTCTCGCGTGTAAGCCAAACGGATCCAATGGATGATATCTAGATTTGTAATCTGCAGCTTGACTCGGGTTCTATGTAAATTCAGCCGAGTGGTATAGACGGTTGAATGGTCAGAGTGAACAGAAAAGGAAAAAAAAAAAAAAAAAAAAAAAGAAAAAAAGAATAACAAAAACATGGAAGAATGGAAAGATTTTCGAGTCTCGTCACGTTCGCGTATTACCATCGATGAAGGCATCCGAGTCTTCGAAAATAAACGTAACGATTTTATCTAAGATCCATACGCGTCTCGACGAACCGTGAAACGACGTATCCTATATGCGAGAGGGCCATTATCTGAAATTATACCCGTGCACGATGCGAATGTTCTAATACGAATTTTGAAAAAACGAGAGAAAGGGAGAAAGAGAGATTGAAAATGGGAAAGATACGTGGTTTGTTTTGGAAGTTCGTGTCTCTTCTTTCGGGGAGGATGATGCGTTGGGATAATACTCTGTTTCCGGAGAATACGTAATCGGATTATTGGGTTTCTTTGGTGGAACAATATTTGGCAGGGAGGACAAAAAGTTTTGCGAAATGAGTTTGTTTCTTTCGCTGTGCTCTGAACGTGGTTCTGGGAAAAAATTTGAAATAGAATGTTTGCTAGTGTGTTAATGTACGTACTAGGGATAGATGGAGTTGTGATTAATTAGAATAGAGATTGGCCAGATGGCGGTACTGGGCTTAGGGATTTTTTGGTTTTGGCATGGATAGATTATCGATTATATGATATTGGTTTTTCTTTAGGAAAAAATGGATAGGATGTTCATCAAATGTGCAAATGTACGATATGAAATGAAATATTAGAGATAGAAATTCTTTTTTATTTCATAAATAAATCATTGATTTGGTAAAATTGGTTCTTTAACGAATTTGTTTCTTTTTTATGTGATATGTTTAATTCAGAAAAGAATATGAATGTTTGCAAAAGTTACAAGTTTAATATGGAATAAATTATGAAATATAATTCAATCGAAAAAAAAAAGAAAAATTAAAAAATCAAAATTTTCTTTTTCACTGTCAAAAAATAATCATATAGTTTTAATTTTTTCGTTTCATCTTAACAACTAATAAACTTTCATAAAACTGCAAAATAAATATCTCTTGCAAATATCTGTTCTTGCATCATTTATCATATCACAAAAGGAAATCACACAAGATATATCGATCCTACGAAATTGCTAGGAAGCTCTTAAACTTCTATCACCTTTCAAACATTTCCACGAAAGAATTTGGAAAGGATAGAATAGAGCAACAATCGATCGAATGCTATACTGGCCACAGTATATTTTTCCAGCGGAAGGTGATGGCGAAATATTCGAGGAGACGTGTTCCTCATCGATTTCTGTCGTCACGGAACACGAATTATCGTCGCGTGATAGAAAGTGGACGACTGGTGACTCTAAACCCACTGATGTTATCTGTCTCTTTCTCTCCCTTCTTCCTTCTGTAAAAAGGATACCGGATTTGGTGTCCACGAGTTTGAATCTAATCTGGCCACCGCGTATTAGCATCGGAATTAACGAGATCTTCGTTTCGATTCTGCTTACCTGATCGTTCTTTGCGCTGTGACAATTGCAGCTTTATCCTCGAACTACCTCGAGGAAATCGTAATTGCGTACACAAACCCTGAACGTTAGTTGCTTTCCTGTTCTAATTAAGAGAGATTTGGGAGTCAGTATTGTTTAAGGAAGAATTCCGTTTTTCTTTTTTCTTTTTTTGTCGAATATATAAAGGAATTCACTCAAGGAGATTTGTAATATTTTTATAATATTGATCGTAAAGGAAAAATATTATTGTTTTCATTGATTAGAGAAATATAGGGAATGAAATGAAATTAAATTGTGAAAAATGTTTCTTTAATTTTAATTATTTATAGAATTGATGAAATATTAATTAAAATATAAATATAAAAATTTTGTGATATATTTTTATTGTATATTTAATCAAACTTTTTAAATAATTTAAAAGTCAAGGAGTAATCTCTTTTTTTTACTTTGGTAGTGTTTTTTTTACAAGAAATCTTCAATTATAGAACTGTTATAAGTATTTAAACAATAGTAATGATTGATCGTCATTTTTAATTATTTCAAATAATTAATTTCGTTTTCGAGTTGAACATATTTTCATCATTTCGATGAAATTAACGATTGAAGCTTTTGTAATTATGATTTAATTATGTTAATATATTGACAATTATGGTCATATATTACAGTAATATTTGATTAAATTTAATTAACTTATTAAATCGTACATTCATACATAATCCGAATTTTAATGTTATTTTAAAAGCTAGGTTTAAATTGCAAAATTTTTATTCAAATTTTTCAAATTAAATTATCACGATTACAATTTATAATAAAAAATTTAAACAATAGATTTTATTAAATTTTAAAACAAATATTTACAGCAAATTACAAACATAATTTTTCTATTATAACAGCTGATTATATCCAATAAAAATAATATAAGAAATATTGAATGTAACTATAATTATTATTATAAAATATCCATTATATTCTTTCCAATATTAACGAAATAATCGCGTATTTTATTCACTGCAAGAACTTATTTTTTAAATAGCAATATTTTTTTTTTCATTCAAAAAAAAGCTCACTTAAATTAAAATATAGAACAGAATTTTTAATTGAAAAGATAGCTTTAATTTTCAAATTATATAACGAGAAACTTGAACATTTCGAAAATTTCAAACTTTAAAAAGAATTACTTTCGCATGACAGAAATATTCTATTATACGAGTCTTCAAAGCTTAACATTTTAAAAAGAATTGCCTTCACGGTGTTTAATTTGTGTCGAAGATTAATTTTTAACTCGATATAAAAACTTGTATTTTACGCGTATAATAAGAAAAATCATTGTATTCGTATTTTTTCATATAATATTTCAATATAATATTCAATTTTTACTTCGACAATTCGTTTTTTAATTCTGATGAAATCGATTTATAATTATATTGTGATAAAAACATTACTGGTACACAGCTATCATAAATTAAAAATTAAGTCTAGTTTAAAAATTGTTTACACAGCGTGAACAATATAAATACGAATGCACACGAATAACGTGAAAATGGTAACGTGTCAACGATGGATACAGATACAATCAATATATTATATATCTTGACATTAGTCATAAATAATATTGTTACAAGCTGTCCAAACTGTGACGGCTCCAATATGAATGCTTTGTTAGCTGTCACCGACTCGTCTGACGGTTGTAAACAAGTCAGGAAAAGAAAGAACAAGTGTACATCAATTGTAAAGTGTAAAATTGAAATTCTTTTTAACACTTAATAAGGTTTATCAGAGAATAATGATTAAATTTAATTAAATTTATGATTAAAATATTCGATCTTATCATATTTATTTTAATAAAAGAAAAGGAGAAAAAATATTTATTTCGGATATAAAATTTTAGATATATAAAATTTGTAATAGAAAATTTTGAAGATGTTTGTCATAAAATTTAATGAAAAAAAATATTTCTTTTTTCCTTCTTTCTTAGAGTTTGCGATTTATAAAATAAAACAGAATTATATTTTCAAGGATTGATCTGTTAGAGCAGCGATTTTCAATCAATTTTTAATAAAAAATTGTTGTTATTATTTTTCATAAATCAATAAAGATTATTAATCAGAATATATTCCTGTATATATATTTCTGTTTTTTAATTTTAATAATTAACATTAAGTAATTTTAATGTTCTCCAAAATTTTCTTAAAAATCAAAATTTCCTATAATTTCAAAAAAGATTAAGAATTTGAACAGGAAAAAAGTTACATATTTATACTCCACTTGTCTTCAAAATATCGCTAAAGTTTTTGAATTTTCTAAGAGATTAAAGAATTTCTTTGTTAAATATAAAATTATTAATTATTATAGAATATATATATATGAATTCAAAACTCAAAATTTTTTCCATGTTCTTATTGCAGCATCTATTGTCAAACTTCAAAAAGTCAACATATTTTTATGGCCTTCAAAAATAGTTATATATTTATTAAATTCCAATGTATTTTTATTCTCTCTTTTTTTCTTTCTCTCTTTTTTAAGAATTTTTTGACAACGTTAAAAGAACGGTAGAACTAATGGATTGTCAGAGTAACAAAAATTGGAAATTCGTCTAACGACACATTATTTCATGTCACAAACGTTTCTCAATGCACCTTCCAATATCTATTACTCTCTGTTTAAATTAGTTTTCAAATTGTCGGGTGTAATATGCCAGATGTTGTTGTCGATATAATCAATAACACTTTTAATTTCTACGTTCGATGTTCGAAATAATTGGAAATGAAATGTTCCTTGTTGCTACGTTATAGAGTTTTATTACATTACGTTTGATTAATTACAAATTGTTGGATACCTAAATTACCTTGGAAATTCAAATTTTTGAACGAAGAGTATATTAATGATATAATCGATATATTTACAGCGTAATGAATATTTTTAAGCTGTATAAATTATATTTGCATTTGATTGAAATTTATTATTGCTATTATCGTTATTACACAATATTAAAACTTCGTTATTTTAATAATTTTCAATTTTGCTCGTTAAATTTAAATCTTTCCTATTTATCATTTAACAAGGTATCCTGTAATAAAATTGTAAAAAATAATAAAATTGGAAAAATAATTATTGTTATTACAAATTTACCGTTTCATTGTTAAAAACTTTGTTACTTCAAATGTTTTTTTTTTAATTTTTTCTTTAAGATTAAACATTTCTAACATGTTACATATTAAGACATATGTTAACAAAAGAATTGATTAAAAAACAAATCACTTTGTTGTCGATTAAAAAATATTTTTAATTGAAAATATTTTTATTAAAAAATTCTTTTTCAATTTACTTTCTAATTAAAAATTTGCATATACTTCATTACTTTATTATCCTTTGAAAATTACGTGTATTTATTCATACATATGATTAAAAATTTTTATAAATATTGATGTACATTTTAAAAAATTTAAAAAAAATTCCATCTTGCTTCATATTAAATATTTTATAATTTCTTAATAAATTCCTTTCTTGCACATCTGCTGCAATATAACGTGTGTACAAAATAAATGCAAAATTTAAAGTGGCAACTGACAATAGCTCGAAAGAACTTACTTAGAAATAGCTTAGATCAGTCCTTAGAGTTAGACGAGTTTTGTGAACTTTAGTGACCAAACTTCTTGAGCTCTTATGCTTTCGCACTTTAAAACTATTCGTGTACTTCATTGCGCTAGAACTCTTGAAGTTACAATTCTGTAAACCCTCAACCGATTCAAAATTCGATTATTATTTCAATTAGATATGTCAAATTTTCGAAACTATTGAGCTGACTTAGAAAAATAAAAAAAAGAAATATATTCATTCGGAGTAAGCTTCTTTATTCACTGTATAACGATATACTAATAACATATAAAATGGCAAAAAAAAAAAAATATGGAGAAATTTCTTTTAAATTTATAATTGATTTTTGAGAATAGTAAATATAAATAAAGTTTCAAAATATAGGGAAAATTATTTCAGAATCATATATTGATTAATGTTAATAAATTATTTTTTTGTTTTATTAATTTAATTTTTTTATTTAACTCGTTCATAGTTGAAAAATTGTATATATTCTATTTATTTTTTAATTTTTTTAAAAAATGAATTATACGTAAAAAAGTAATCTATCAAATGTATAGAAAGTGATTGACGAGGAAATAAATTTTAACGACACATGGATTATAGTCAAAATCTGCACTAACTTTCAATCATATTTGAATACCATACCTTAAAAATTAAAGTATATGTATATCCGAACTTTTATTAATATTCTTTCCAGATATTTCATTTGATCAAACTATACTGTTCAACATAAAATTATATATATAATTGTATTTTAATTTATTATAAATATTTAATTAAATATTAATAATTAAATATTATAAATATTTAATTATTAATTTATAATAAATTAAAATACAATTAAATGCTATAATTTATTATATAATTCTTATTTTTTTTTTATTTTATTTTCAAATACAACATCATCGATATTGTGTTAAGAAATTTGCACAATGAAAAACTAAGATGAAGATGTTCGTATTTCCTCGATTCGAATAGAAGGAACGTAACATGTTTGAATTATAGCTTGCGGGAGTGGCAAAATTCAATAGAAATCTATGTTATTCGTAGAAACATAAGCAGAAACATCTCGATTGTTGCTAGTTTATATAAATAATATCCCATTAAATGGAAAAACAATCTCAATCAGTGTAAAGAAAATCATGTCTTCAAAACTGATCATACGTTAGGTTAGCTCGAAGATAAAGCAACATTTAAAAATAAGATAATAGTTTAAAAATAATTTTTAAAGTCAGTCATTGAAAAAAATGGAAATAATGGAAATAATTAGCAAACATTAAACTTTGAAATGAGAAATAAGAAATAGTTATATGAAATATCAGAAGATATAGTGTTTCCATTGAAAATAAAAAACTTTGGCAGATCTAAGCAAAAAATTTTATATACATTATGGATCGAATACATTCTCGAGGTAAAGAGTGTGAAACAATATGTGTAAATAATCAGATGCATTTAGAGGATAAATAATGTTTTTCTCTTTATTAATTTTTATTTCGATATAAAATTTTGATATTAAATTATATTAATCATTAAAATTTTCTTCCTTATTTTCTATTGTCATTTATTATCTGCAAAGCGAAATTTTTTTTTAATGTGGAAAATATAAATAATATATTACGTATGTGCATATTGCATGAAAGAAATTTCTTTTTCAAGAAATAACTCTTTTCAGCATCTAAAAATAAAAGAAATATTGAAGAAAAGTATTTTTATAAAATAAATGATATCAAAATTTATATGAAGATAATTCAAAATTGGTTCTAAAATTATTTTAAAGTATATATAGCTTTCTAAAATAATTTCTAAAAGAAATATATTTTGAAGATGATCATATGATCTTTTGGAATAAAATATAGTAACTTATGATAAATTTATGATTTTTATTATTAAACCATATTTATGTTTTGAAATATCAATAAAATAATATATTTTGAGTATTAAATTTAAGTATTATTAATTGTCAAGAATTAGTAAATTTAAAAAATCTACATAAAATTTTAAAATATTTTGATTTAATTTATAATAAAAAATAGATCATATTACAATCACATGATGTAATAGGAAATTTATGATGACTTATTGTCAAAGAAAAATGAAATAGCATAGGAAATCCGCTGTATTCATCAGATATGCCATTCTCTGATTATTGTCTGTTCCAATCTCTGCAACGCTATTTGAAGGAAACAAGATTTCCAAATTATGACAAAATGGAAACTGGACGAAATTTTCAATGAATTTTCCAATTCACGGATTTTTTTCGCAAAAAAAAAGAGCTAGACAACGATAAAGAAAATTTAATTAAGTCAAGAATACAAAATTTAGGAAAAAAATAAATATTTTATTGTAAATATTTTAACTTTATGTTTATTTATTGCAAATATGAAAATATTGCAAATATTGCACGTACGAAAAATCGAATACTTTAGAAAATTAGACAAAAATCAAAACTAATTTCGTCATAGAAACATAGATCAATATCATTACATTCAATTCAAATGATGTTTCAAATATTGCATAATATAAAAAAAAAAAACATAAAAATATTTAAAAATTATAACATTATCTCATAAAAAATACCGTTCAATTGATGATAAGATCTCATAATTTTTTTTTATATTTAATTAACTCGATACTACATGTCACAAAATTAAAAATAAAATTATAAATGAAAAATATTATTAAAAAATTTTTATTCATACATTATATTAAAAAATCACTCCAATTTGAAAAAAAAGTTTACAAAATCAAACGCGATTGGTGTTCGCCGATTCAGTTCCGTTGTCTCTTCGAGAGTCACAAGATCAATCGAGCAAGATGAAGGTACTCTGTCAAGTTACAGTGCGGGGAATGGTTCGAATTCGGTGTCCAGGGAAATATACGAAGAACCAGCGGCCGACAGGATAGAATAACCGCGGCTAGAATTTTAAATCGTCGATAATTACCTTCGTTGATGAAGGAATATTATAATTTCGAGTTCTGAAGCGTTCGAGTTGAATGCGTGCATCGAAGCGATGCCATAATTAGCGGTCGAGCTTGTCATGGCGACGAAGTTGCGTGCAAATAATTGAGCTAACATTGCGCACCATCGTTTAATATTCTGTTGACCAGTAATAACACGTGATATTTGCACTTGCATGTACGCGTGGTAACGATAGATGATGCCTGATGGCGGAATAAATCGTTGATTCTAAAACGAGATTTTGGGAACGAATATTATTAATTATGAATTATTCGCTTCCTTCTCAGGTAGAAGAATATTTTCGAAATGGTACTTTTGAGTCTTGATATTGGATTGATGAATAATTCGTGATTTATTGGTAAATGAAAACGTTTATTTAAAAATTTGGCTTTTATTTGGAATTTTTTTTTTAAAGCTTTCTAGCTGAAATTGGAAAATGTTTGAGAGTTCGTGATGAAGTTAATAGTACGGTTGAAATATTTTAATTATAGATATAATAGATATGATGTTATTTTTGTAGGACGAATATTTAAAAGTTATTATCTACAGCTTACTTGTAAAAATTTTTTTAAATTTATAAAGTTATATAATATCAAGAAAATTGTATTAGTTTTTTTGCTATATTATTTCTTACTCTATAATATATTTAATGTCGAGCAGAAATCATATAAATTTATCAATTAATCGATAAAATTATTAATAATTATTAAATATCCTTTATATAAGTAATATTTAAGGTCCATCGTAATTATTACAAATAATTGGTGAACGAAGTGTCATTATAATACAATGTTCAAATATTTTCAAATAATATCGACAGTGATATTGACGAAAGACTTATTCTTTTATCAATATTTGAAAAATAATCCAATAGCGTCAAGTCTGGAGAATAAGCCGGTTATGAAAATATTCACTCAATTTATCGATTCGTGGATTATCTTATAATATCTGATGCACTTATGCATAATTCATAATCATCCTGTTGGTACCACATTGTTAAATATAGTTGCCATAACGGATTTAGTTGTGTTTATAAACGTATTAATCCTTAAACATTAAATCGCCATTATTATCTTATTATATTGTCATTATATTTATCCCATTAAATTAACCTCCTATCTCTTCGTTATTACATTATTCCTTTTTTCCCTATTCTAATTTCAAATTTACAAACTAAATTAAATGATAATTAAATTTAAGCTGTAACTTATCTTTAATTATAATATAAAATAAAATTTCTAAACCGTGTCTATATAAACTGGATAAAATTCTTTTTTAGAGAAAAGTTTTTCATTATATAAAATAGTGTCCAAAATTAAATTATTCGCAATATTTATCCAAATTATCAATTGATTTCAATATACATGCCAATACATCCAAGTACTCTCTGAATTATTCAAAAATTTCTTTTTAAAAACACACACACACAAACGATAATTATAATATTCCAGAAATAAGAGAAATAATATCTATCGCTTAAAAAAAAAGGCTGATCGTAGTCAAATGAAAATAAGGGATCGAGCCTAACTCTACAATCGACCTCGTTAAACCGGAAACGCTCCCATTCGACCGAGTTAAGACAATTGGCCGTTTATCGTTGGCCCCACGATCCTCCTTCCGCAAAAGCTGATTCCTTCCGAATTATTTTATAGCCGTCTCCCCCTCCAAATTCTGTTGTTCAATTTCTCTATGGCCTGCCCCGCTTAATTCCTCGATAAACGGAAGAAGCATCGAGTTCGTTCGCGGAATAACAATGGGCATCCGGGATGGTGAATCCGGGCTAGGGATTTTAACGGTTCAATTACTTGGAGGGCTCGATTCCGCGGCTCCTACGAAAAATTGTCCCCTCGAGGAACGTTGTCGAAATTCAGCTGAGACCGGTAAACGACGACGAACCGGAAACTCAGCGACGAATCTCTCTGATCCCTCTCATGATCACGGGATTAAATACACGTACGATGGCGCTGCAGTCTTGAAAAATGGGGTATACACTAACGATCGGAGTATGGCGTTTTTTTTTTTTTTTTTTTTTACCTCTCGTTTTACGATCTCTGTGCGTCTGTCTTTTGGGTTTTTTCTTTTTTTTTTTTTTTATTAAGACAGGAGACTTTGGAGGGGTTCGATTGAACGTCGATTGAAAGTCGACGTCTGCTTGAAAATTGAAATTATTTAGAAGTGAAAAAGGCTTTTATATACTTTTCGATTCTTGATAATGAGATAATTTATTAACAAGTTTCAAACTAAATACACAGTGATGCTTTTTTTTAATTTTTAATTTAATTTTTTAATTTATTTTTAATTTTTATTATTATATTTTTATTTATTATTTTTTAATTTTAGTACTAATTTACTAATTGTAAGGTTGTCATTGAAAGTATGATAAATTAATAATATTCATAAAAAATAAAAATAGTTTTTAGGTAATTAATTATTACAATCGATTGTTATACATTATAGAAATAGCAAGTGGAGAAACAATTGCAACAAATATTTAGGAATTTGATTTGAAATTTGCATTATTCGCATTAATTATTTCTTTATTCACGCAATAGAGAAAGAAAATTGTTGGTTTCCTTCCAAGATAAAAATCATGTTAAGCAATATTAATGTATCAAGAAATAGTAAAGTGCAAGATGTTAGATCTAGGTAGAATATATAATTAATTTCGCATTAGTTGTGTCATATATGGTGGCCTTATTAGCTAGCAGAAAATCAGGTTTAGGTTAGATCATTAAGACTAGATTAGAAGCGTAGGATAATTATTAGATGTAGATTAAAGCTCTGCGCTGCATCTAAGTATATCATCTAATCGAATCTATCCATGAAACAACATTTGATTTACATATACAAGATAAATTTTCATATAAAACTTTTGTACGATAATTTTTTTCTTAATTTTTCTAGTTTAAATTATACTTTCACAATTTATTTGGAAAAATTGGAAATATCTTATATATTTTACAATATAATTACAAAATTACTTTAACGTCTCACAATCTCACGTTATATCTCACGTTATATATCGAAGATAATAAATAAAATTCTTACATTCTACTTTATAATAAACGTATAAACTATATATCATAACTATAAAGTTAATCAAGAAACTCCAATTTTCATATATTGCCAGTAAAGTTATATTGAATTAAATATAACGTCTGCACTTGAAAAAGAAAAGCTTTTTTTCTTTTTAAGAGTTTCTAGAGAGTTTCTAGAGAGTTTCTAGAAAAAAGATATAAGCATTTTCATGCAGAAGCAAAATATTTTTCAAAGAGCAATTTTGATAATAATAGTTTAATAATTTGAAGAACAATCTGTGGTAATGATATATTGCTACTAGTTACTTTTGTTAACAGAGATGAATATTTAGTAGTGCATTAATCTTGTAGAAATTTCTGGAGAAAAACAATGATGATAGTAAGACAATGCTACTACTAATGCTATTCAGTTATATATCAATCATACAATATATATACTTAATTTGACTTCTAAATCAAAATTAATGTATCTTTTTGACTATATAATAACTCATTCTCTTGAATTCTATACAAAACGCGTATAGACACTGTTATCGTTCAGAAAATTTTTGTTAAAAATTTGAATTTTTCCGTAAAATTCCATGTCACATAAAATATGAAAAATTCAGAGTGCTTTTATATGCACCACGAAACGCAATATACTCGACAAATAATTTCCAAAATTATAAAGTTGTCAAACCTACAAATCTAAATATCAAACCATCAAATATAAAATATATGTTGCTGCAAAATTGGACCAAATTAAAATAAAATAAATCATTTGAAAAGTCTAATTCTACTACTCATGAAGAAATTCTTTCTTCATAACATTTCTTCATAATGAATATATTCGTCAGCTTCTTCTTTTTTGTTTTTTAATTAAATAATTAATAAGAATCATTCATATATTATAATTACAAACATTCAAGAAAAATCTATCTCGGAACAAACTACCTGAAATATTCCTTTCAAATCCTTTAAATCCAAAAATTGAGGAGAAATTCATCACGCAATTTCTCCTTTATCATTGAAATTCAAATTGCAATTCAAACGTCATCAAACAACAACTCGATACTAATACACAACTCGGGGAAATTCTCATTCCAAAGTGTCTCACAATCCGCATAAATCGACTCCGCTATAGATTGACGAATTCTAATCTCCACGTTGCTTGAAGGTAGGAAGAAGGTGGGGGAGGGGGAAGATTGACGGATGAAGAGGAGATAACAGAGAAACGGTTGATCGGGCATAAGTTGGCGGGAACAGAAGGCTGGAAATGCGTGAACGTGGCCGATGACAATGTGTATATCGTCCAGGCAAATCAGATTAATTAGGGAATAACGTGGCCATGCGACTAACGTCAGGCGAGGGCACGAAGGCTTTGATAAGCTCCTCGTGTCGAGAGGTTGAGTGTCGCTCCTTGAATGATTGCGACATTGGGGTTGGGAAAGGCTACGCTAGACAGGCCGAACAATTCACGAATCTGATGGCATTAAACTAACCGGCTCGCGCCATACAGGGAGGAGGAAGGGAAGGGGTGGTAGTAGAGGCTTTGATCGTAATCCAGAGAAGCTTCTAAGCTGTCGTCGACCTAATCGAGCTCAATCGATAGAGGATTCCTCGTGTATCCACGTCTTATTCATATCGCGTTTTTGAACGATTGGCGTAGAATCGATGACGAGTCGCTTTTCGCGATCGTGATTACGTTTTATAATTTGTGGCTTCGAAATTTTTGAACACGTTTGAAATTAATATTATTTTATTTGCTCCTTCTCTCGTTTTGGTAAGAAATGAATATTTTTTGAGAAATTTATAATTATATTTTTCTTTTGAGCATTTTTATGTAAATTAGTGAAAATAATGAATTTTGGAACATTTGGATATTTTGTTTGAGTTTTAGTAATAGTAAAAATGAAGTCTAGATTTAACTTTGTGAAAAGTACACTGCACGTGATTAACATTAATATTTTTTAGATTTTTTTCATTTGAAATGACTAGAGTTGAAAGGATGCAAGAGAAATTATTAAAAATAATGTTGTAAAATATTATTCTTATTCTATAAATTTAAGAGAATCAATTGCATTTTATCAGAACTTATTCTTTGTGAAAAAGTAGATTAAATCAATAATTAATTCTGGATTTTTCAATATAAAATAAGATAAATTAAAAAAAAAAATTATTGTGACATAAATGTCATATAAATATCATAAAAAATCGAAAATAACTTTTTTTAATTTTATTAATTTTAAATTTTTAAATTTTTAAATTTTTAAATTTTTAAATTTTTAAATTTTTTTAATTTTTAATTTTTTTCATTTTGATTTTTGCTATCAGTATAATATAAGAAATAGTAATAAATAGTATTAATAATTTAAAAAAATATTTGCTACCGATAATTTTAAACAATTCTTTAATATGAAAATGAATAAGAAAAAAATTAACCGGATTAAACTTTGAAAACTGAATTGAATTTAAAAAAAAAATAACGCAATAAAATTTCTTAGTAATTAATTATTGCAAAAGAAAAGGTGCAAATTTAAGTACGACTTATATCAACGAAAATACAACGAAATATCGTGAATACACGCGATGGAAATGCTCTTCTTCGTGGAAAATCATCAAAGAAGCATTAGAGCTTTCGTTCTTTCGAGGAATAATGATAATACCTCTTTGATGTAAGCTTATAGATAATGTAAGAAGCGAGATTTAACGACGAAGGAAGAATACAATGTTCTTAAATTCAATTCTAATAATATTTTATTTGACATTAAAATATTAATTCGATTCGTGAAGTAACTGAAATAGTTATAGAGAATTAATTAGAAAGAAATTCAAATTTTATAGATAAAAATGTACGATGTCATTATTGTTAAATTATAAAGGAAATAAAACATTTAATGATATTTTACTTTTGCAATATTTGAAACTTTAACATGATTATTACGTACTTTTTTCTTATATCTATATTTTACATGTTTTCTAAATGATTTATTTTATATAAGAAAGAAATGATACATTAGATTAAATGAAACATTAGGATTAGAAATATTTTTCAGCTCGATAAAAGTAGCACATTTCAGAGTGTAGTTTATTTTTTGAAATCCGATTAAAAAGTTTCGATAATAACTTTTCGTTGCAAACTCGAACAGAAGGAAAGTTTAAAAAGCTATCAAGCTTTTTAAACTTAACTTTAACTTAAAAGCTCGAGGAATTCGTGATATAAAATAAATACCAGTCCCACAATAAAATTCTAAAATGTAACAATATCCATATTAAAATATCCAATAATTTTTAAATTTTCTGATAGATATTTATCCATAAATCTACATAACATTTCTTTTAGAAAATAAAATTTATATTTTATATAATTATTGTTTTTGCATATTTTAAATATTTTGCAAATTTCAGTCACGATATTATAAATTAAATTATTCTTATTCTATAAAATTTTGTAAAATTTAAGAGAATTTTTATATATAGAAAAATTATATGCTTTAAAGAAATAATTAACGGATTGAATAGAATTGTTAAACGATATCAAGAAATATTCGACGATAGAAGATAATATTGTGGCAAAATGAAACAACAAGTTTGATCAGAAATTTTAATTTCGAAATTATATTATAAATTGATGAAATTTCAAAAGATAAAATGAATATTCAGGATCCAATAGAAGTTAAACAAACAGTACTCGAGCGAATTTCAATCTGCTCTCACTATATCACATCAAAGTATAAATTAAATTTTTAACTTTTTAATTTTTAACTTTTAATCGATTCAATTCAGCTGCACATAACAGGCAGATACTTACACATACCGCATTAATAATTAAAAATTCTCGTTTCTAAAAAATCTTCTTCGTTCAAACAATCCTAGACCACTTCTAAATTCTCCATCATTCACACGCATACACACTAAAAAATCGTCCTTCTTCTACATTTCTCAAAAAAATTTCACCCCAATCGTTACAAACACGGGATCGGGATAAGGATCAGCAGTAAAATCAAGTTTCCAGTTACCCTACTAAACCGAACGACATCCCCGCCACCTTCCTCCCTCGGCAGAGGCCATTCGAGGGTGAAAATTACAATCAACGTGGAAAGAACGAGCCTCCGACAGATGGCGTAACCGCAATCTATATAAGATCGTAAGAATACGGATCGAAACCGTGAACCGTGTCTAATTAACATCGGAATGGGAAGAGCGGATGCGTTTTCATTGCGCCGGCAATAAATCCAGGAAGCAGATAAGCGTTATCGCGGTCTTTCGCCACCACCTATCCGCAGGAGGAACGTTTTCTCGTATCCTCGACCGGGTCGGGCCAACGCAACACCAGAGCCAGGGAGGAGGGGGAGGGTGAGGGTGGTGGCCAGTGATAGATGGCTCATCGATCAGCCTGTTCACAATGTCGTGGATCGATGGGGATCGAAAACTGGGCGGTGTGTGAAAAACGTCAATTTGCAACGGGACGTCAATGCTTATGGCCACGCATAACCGGTAACCGATCACCACCATCGACTGTCCAGGTTTATTTAAAAACTCGCCAATCGATAAGGGATGATTGATCCAACGCGTCTTACGACGGGTCTCGAATGGAATGAATCGGATTGGATGATCGATTCAATGCGTCTTCGATGCGATGTGACGACAGGCTTAGAATTAATTAATATAATAACAAATGGATGTTTCGTTTCGTTTTGAGATGCGATCCCTTGTGATGGGAGATTTGTTCAATTTTTGGAAAGTTTTTATTTCAATGAAAATTGGTGAGTATTGATTTTTTATTTTTTTTTTTTTTTAAAAAAGAAATATGTTCGAGGAAACGAAAGTTTGTTTCGTTATTCGAATATTCGATTTTGTTTGGAAATAATTTTGACGATGTTGTATCGTATTTTAGAAAACGAAGGAAACGTTAAAATTTGAGGAGTCCATTTTGCCTTAGGCCAATCTATAAATTATTTATCGTATGTGGCCTCTAGATACAATATCTATTGTTTGCATTAGCACATTACATTAGCATGTACGTACTCTAATACACATGCATTAGCATCAAGTTACATTAGCATATTACGTTGCGAAATCACGTTTACATTAAGCAATTTTTAATCTTTCGAGCAAATTATTCGATTATAAATTATTCAGAGTTACTCGTGTAAACTAAATTCTATTTGAATAAAGTAAACTGGAGTTGAGCAATTTGGTCTGCGAGCCTTCTCGTATAAACTTACCCTGGATGATATAAACTAAAATTAAAGTCTTAATATAAATCTTAATTCATATTTCGATGAAAGAAATTACGTACGGTTAATTTTAATTGAAAATAAAATATTCATTTGACGCTGAATTTGACACAATTGGGCAGTTTTCCATCTAAAAGTAAAATTCCAAAATAGAAGATTTTATAGAATGATGTATCTATCATGCTCCATCCCTTAAAAATTGTACATAAATAATTGAAAAGAAGAAAACAGCGAAGAAAGAAGAAAACACGTTTCACTTTCTTTCCACAAAAAGCAACACGTTCTGGAATACAGCACGTTGTATTGAGCTTTCCATTTTCTCCACGGCATGTCTTCGACGTCTACGGCGTCACCGACATCGAACTCCGTTTCCTATTTACTTTACAGCTAAATTCTGATGCCTTGTGCTTCTTTCATCGAAAAAACTTGGTCGATCGTAAAGCACACGAAACGGTTTCAACAGTCGTAAATAAAATATCGATCTGGTTTTACGCGATGCCGAGTGTGAAGAGATCCGTCGTGACCGTAAATGCAGGGAAAGGACAAAGAAAAAAAAAAAAAGGAGGGTAAAATTTCAAGAAACCGCGTGTATAAAAATTTGTATCGCGGCGTAAATATTCGTGCGATAAAATTCCACGAATTGAGATGTTTTCGAATGCGCGATGAACGTTTATTTGCTCTCCATAACACATTTCAAGAACGTAACCTCGAATTGGTTGTTAAAAAAAAAAAAGGAAAAAGATGTAAGAGGAATATGGATAAGTGAAAAACGATATTGAAATGTGGTAAATAATTCTGTATTCTCGTTTAGTTGTATAATATATAAACGTTCTCGAGTAAAAACATCTTTAGTTCGTTTGTCAACTTGTCGATACATACATCGGTGTTTGTGAAGTCGAGAAAAAAGAATCTACATACAGAGTGGTAAAAAAGATTTCTTTACGCAATATTTATGACTCTATTGTATCGTTTCATAATAATTTGTTTTATTTTCTTTTTCTTTTTTTTTACTTTTTTTTAATTTTAATCTGTGCTTTTTTACAATTTATTATTAAAAAGGAATTAATTGGAGTAATTAAAACTATATTTTTATTTGTTTTTGCAAAAGAGGGAGGAATTAATGAAATTTTAAATTTTGTCTTTGCAGTTAGTTCATTTAATATTTAAGATTCATCAAAGAGATTATGTTAGATGGATAAAATTTTAAGTTAGGGTAGATTGAATTAGGTAAGTAAATTTTGCAAGCGATGGAAGTATATAGTTATAAAATATACATTTTCAACAAAACTTTGTCTAAATCAATTTTGTTAGAACTAAACAAATAAACTAGATTCTATATATAAAGTTTCTACTTTCAATTTTAATCAAAACAAATAATATTCTATAATATGAAGTGAATATAACTTTCTAATTTGATCCAAAGTGCAAAAAATATGCAGAACTTTAACAAATTTTCAACATATTTTAATATATATGTTATAATTTACATACATTATTTTCCAAAATAATATGCACATTTATATTTTAAGTTTTTTTTACAATAATAATAGTAATAATAATAATAATAATAATATATATAATTTTGAAGAGATATTACATTTCATTATAAAGAACAGTGACATATTTTTTTGTGTTTGATGAAATAGTCAAAGGAATAATGAAATACAATTAATCAACAGTTATCACAGTAGAGTATAAAATAGTTAGACATTCTTTCATAGATCAATGATACATATATCATGGAAAAAATCGATCAAGATAAACAAGTACTTTTGGTTGTAAGCTTCATGTGATAAGAGCTTTCATGTAATTTAAGAATTTGATACCTATCCGGTTCATTTATGAACGTTTCGTGGAGATCTGTTAAATACATAATTTTCTTGCCATCAAAAGTAACTGTGATATACTTCACTCTAATCTTTCCTTTATAATCAACTCTTTTTTACATGTTGTTAATTGTACTATAATTGAGCTCATAACTTTATTAATATAGCATCTCTAATTTTAAGTAAAAGTTGAAATGAAGTTATTAAGAATTTATTTTATTTTTGTGATACTTTTATTATTCATTTTACGTACAGTGAATGAACTTGTGATAAATTATTATAATACAAATAAAGAATTCTTTGTTACTTATTCATCTATTTATTTTAGAAAATCAATAAATTTTTCGTGAATAAAATATAGTTTTTTTTTAATATAATAATTTTTTTTTAACAATATGATATGATTAAAATTAAGAATTATTTAACATTCTTGTCGATTCTAAAAATATCATCACCTGGATCAACAAGATTCATTCTTTCTGAAAGTTGCAGAAAGAAAAAGTGAAAAAATACTTGTAAGGAAATAAATTATACTTCGAAATTATTTCAAAAATATTCCAGCAAATGTATACAAACTCATTAAACTCTCTTAAAGTATCAATTGTAATTGTATACATTCAATAATAATTTATAATAATCAAGTCAAATAATTACTATAATTATTTGATGAAATTCATTTAATACAATTCAAAATAGAAATGAACCATGATGACAAAATTATCTAAATAAAAATAATTATTATCATATTTCATCGTAGCTTTCCATAATCTCCTTCCTCTCTTTCCTCAAGAAAATGACACAATTCTCAAAATCGAACTCACTGATTTTGATTTCATCCCATATTTCTCCTTCATTCAAGAAAATGACACGTTCGAGCAATTGAGATATCTATCTACATACAATCGAAATCGTCGTCCCTTTTTATACGTTCACGCGTGACGATGATTTTTTTCAAGATGCGATCGGGATTTGTTGGATCTACCAAATGGACGACAACGAAGGCGTTCGACATTCATTAGCAAATTGCGCGGTGAAGAGCGGGCGGAGCCGCGAGACAGGGCCGGGCAAAAGCAAGGAGTGCTGCCACCGCATTGATGAGAAGTTGTATCGTTCATGCTGAAGCAACATATTTTACGCGGGTCTGCAGCCAGCAAGATAGGTGAACGCTGTCGGCGAATAAGTTAAAGTGCATCGCATGCGAGCCGTTAATTCATTTTACGAACAATTAAGCCTTGGATCGTGATGGGTCAATCCCGAGTCACGGCTTATCCCGATCTCATTACGTCGAAAAATAGTACGGATTTGCGGGCTGAGTTTCTTTTCTTCCCTTGCGCACCGATTCAACCCATTATTGGATCCTTGCCCCCTCTGAATTAGTTCCGACAATTGGTCCCTCCTTTCTCTTCCTTTATTTATACGAGATGCAGAGAGAAGAGGATAGGATAGTATTTTTTAATTTTGTTGTACGGAGTGTTAATATAATGATGGGAGTAGCTTTGAATTGATCGAAACAAATGTTTAAAAAAAATAATATAAAAAAAATTTTTGGCTTTTTTTGTTTCTCGAATTGAGAGCAACGAAGATACAAGATACGATATACTTTTAGAGATATTTATTGAGTTATTATTGATGTAACGTAATAAGTAAATCTCAATATATTTTATAAGTATTTTATAAGATTTATAAGTAAATCTCAGTATATTCTTGTTTATTCTAGAATTGATTCTTTAAAGTTTCACTCGTTATATATTCGAATATATAAACTCGTTAAACTGGATGGATAACTTCATATTTTTTGTTTTTTTAAATTACTGAAGAGGCAGGAAGATATTTAATAGTATAAATCTATACTTTTGAATAAATAAATATTCTGTTTGATGTCTTTGACGTGTATCGTCACTGGATCGAAATTTGTGAAATTTAACATTGACAAAATTGGTAGATCATTTATAATAATATTCCTCTCATTAAGTACTTTGATGTTAAATTGCATTAATAATATTGGTATCCGATCATTAAAATTAGTCGATCATGTAATATATAATTGAATGAGTTACGATTTATTAAAATAAATTGCATTTGCATTGCTACGTACATATGTACATTCTTTAAGTACATGTAAACAAATTACATAATATTTATATAATATAATATAATAGTCAATAAAATAATAATATCGACGTGTAACTCATAAATAAAATTCATAATTTAATAACAAAAAAAATTTCTTTCTTATTCTATTTAAAATAAATTTTGTTAAAGTATAAAAATAGATCAATGTTTAATTAGTAATTGGATTATCCAGAATAATGGTGTATTTGTATAATGAAATTTAAAAAAAAACATACGAAAGATAATAAATTGAATGCAAGTAAACTAATAACTAACAAATTAATATCAATAATTAATAATTAATTAATCAATAATTCAATAATATTTTAAACAATCAATAATATTTTAAACAATCAATAATATTTTAAATATTACATTAATCTCCTTTTATAATAATATATATTTTATAATATTTTAATAATTCATTTCTTATTAAAATTATTCCAAAAAAATTCACACAGAAATTCAAGAAATTTTTTTTTCCTTTTTCTTTTGATTTGTTACAATTCAATCAACGTTTGAGTATTAATAGTGTTTCCTTTATAATAATTTTTTTTCAATCTCGACAAGAGAACTTACTATCGATTATCAAGAATGGTAAGGATTTTTATTTTTTATTTTGTAAATTTTTTTACACGTGTAGTTTTATTTTCTGCCGTTTATTCAATATAACGATGCGAAATTGAAATTTTAATATGCCGTATATTGCCGTTTTAATATGTAATATCTACGAAGAAAATAAATCCAATATATATATATATATATTTTTTTAATTATTAATAGATGATATTTTAAAACGAATATTGAGAATGTACATACATTCTCAATATTTAACCGTATATAAATTGAATGACACATGAGTTTCAATATTAATTTTCATAATTATAAATTATAAGGAAACATTTGCTGATATCTCGTATCATTAACGCGATAATATTTTACATTCACGTGTAACACGTTTTCTTTGTTAATTGATATCTTTGAACGTATGCCCCTTTATAGTTGAGCCACTTTGTTAATTCGCGTTTGATCTTTAATTATAGTGGATTTCATGCTTCGACGAGTTTTCGTGGGAAGAAACGTTAAAAATCCACAATGCGGAATAACCGAAAATAAAAATTAAAAATACAAGACAATTAAAAAGAACATTGCGGAAAATTTAATATCAGAAAGTGAGAAATTCTAGTTGAAAACTTCATTCAAATTGTGCAAGGGTTCGGTCAATGTTTTAATTAAGTTTCCACTTTGAAAATCGGTGGATCGGCAAGGACGCTGTTTACAAAATGCTTCCCAATTAATTTAACTTCCTGATAAATTAAATAGGTATATCATACATATATATTTTTTATTTAAAGTATCTCTTTTAAATCGCAACAAAGATATTAGAAGTTTTGTTACTTTTCAAAAAATAGAAATTATATTTAATTTTAAATTTTAATACGAATTTTTTGAAAAATTTGTTTGTTTAAATTTTTGATTTCTTGAAATTCTTTATTTTTCCATAAAACTATCTCGTTCATTTTGTATTTCACATAAAATTATCACATAAAATAAATATTAACTTTAGATTTTAGTTATTTATATAATATGCTAATATTGCCCTTTTAACATAAAAAAAATAATAATTTTATTTATTTTCATACTTTTATGTAAAATGTAACCTTATGACAAATAGATATTATTTTAATTTTGGATTTTTAATTTTTAAATCACATAGCAAAATTAAAGACAAGATCCATTTTCACTTATAAATCATTATAAAACGTAATTAAAATAGTTTCAAATAAATAATTATCATCAAAATAGCTTTAAATTTTCCACCACTCTCCATATCTCAAAAATGAAAACGAATTGACCATTCTTGACATATATTATAATATTTATTGCTCTGATTTTTTTCCAAATATATTATCAAAATTCCTCGATTTCGTTCTAGCACATCCTGTATATATAAGAATTACTTCATTCACTTGTACAAATCTTAAAACATTCTATCACGTTATTGTAAATTACATCTCATGCGTATCTTCTTCCAATCACTCTTCTACGTTACAATCTTCGTTTCCAAATACTATTCGTTCTTCGTTTGATAAAACCAAATTCGTGAAAAATCCTATCCAATCCAACTAAAAGAATCTCCGTATACGGAATCCAAAAAAAAAAAAAAAAATATGAACAAAAGGAAAGAAATACAATTAAGAAAAAAAAAAAAATCAAAGCTAGAAAAATTAGGGTTCCATTTCGACAATTCAAACAGATTAACGAACACTCCTCCGTGAATCGCACGGAAGAACAGTCTCTGAAATTATTGTTTAATACCTCGAAACGGCGGCGTCTCTCCCATGGGAGCCTTTCGCGCGAGACGGCGTCAAATTGATAGAATTTTTAATTAAAATTCGTGGTAATTGTTCTGGGCAGGGAAAAGTACGCGATAGGGAGCGTACAAGGATAGAAGGAAAGCGCGAACAACGAAATTGTCCCTGGTCCGCTCCGACGGGGAGGAGAAGAAGAGGGTGAGTTCATAGATGGAGAGTTTATTACTACCTGAATCTGATTACGCGGAGTCGTAGGGGATTTAGCCTCGCAACAATTCAGACCGCAGCGAGTGTATCACTTAAATTTGAATACGACGTTATCGTTGTACGAGAGAACTGTCATATCGTGACGGTTATGGCCGTGATGCGCAAGTTTTCAACAAGAAATTTCGTAATTACGTTCCTTCCTTCCCTGGATTTTATTGGGTTATAGGATTTATATTGCTTGTGTAATTCAATTTGGTGATGGATTTTTAAATGTCGTTCTTGCAATTTCTATTTTTTAACGAGTATTAATTTTTTAAACGAAGTAAATTTGGACGATTGTTTTTGTTATAAATTGAGGAAAATTTATATGAGCATATAATAAGTAATGGATAATGAAGTTTATGTTAGATATTCTGTAATGACTTTAATTATTTTTAACGTGAATAAAAAATAAGAAAGTTAAAATTTTTAAAAATTCATAAAAGTAGAGTTTTTTTTTCAAAATATCTGGGACAAATATCACAGTAGAATATCACGTTTAAACAACTAAAGTGCTCGTGTAATCAATTATGGGAACGATAAAATGGGAATTAAAATTATTTCACAATAAATTGATTAATTTCAAATCAAATTTATCGATCGATTTTATCATGATACGAACAATAAGGAAATAAATCGATAAAGATAATTATTCACAGCTTGTCTAATAAAAATATATATAAGAAAATGCATCCTGTTATTCAGATACTTTATCATATTTTACATATTTTATACGCATATAAATTACCGTAATTGGTTCTTGAATCTAATGGAGAGGAGAGTAATAACAAAATATATTTAAATGTATCGTTCAATGCACACGTGAGAGTATCTTTTCACGTTCATTTCCTTCACGATCGTATACATTGAAAATCCAACGTGTTTCGCATCTAAATATTAAGCTCTGTACATATCCAAAAATATGAATAATAATTAATATCATCTTTCCCTTAAATCTCTGATAAAATATAAAACAAGATATAATTTACTCTTAAAAGTTTAAATTCATTTTATTATTTACAATTTTATAATTCAAAACAAGTTTTCGAGTGAATCACCTATATATCTCAAATTACTGAAACAAGAACAATCTGGTGGGATGGTTAACAAGGATAACAGTGCCGCGGGACACAAGGTAGGAAGGTAAAGTTCCCGCTTAAAACACAATTTAGGAACAGCGTGTCTTCTATATTCGTACTCGGTCGGTAAGATAGAACAAATAGGATAACGAAGGATGGCCTCGAAGGAAAATCGTTCTCCGTTTTTTGTCAAGGAGATTCACTTTCACGAAATAATTCCCCTATTCCTCTATTCCTGCCTCGTTAATATTTATATCCCGCATCGTGTTTAATCTTAAAGAGAGAAGAGGCCTTTGTGAGAACCTTCCACGAAACTGATTAAAACAACAGTTTTAATTTCGCCCTTTTTTGCGGATTTTATTATAAATTTTCCATTTGAAAATTAATGAATCGCGAATGAATGGCGATCTTCGGCTTGATTAATAATGTATCGCTCGCCCTGTTTACAATTTGGCCGGATTTATGAAAGGGTATTGATGAAATCCTGTGCTCACGTTTCAAGATCATTTTTTAAGAAATAGGAAACTTTATTGATACCGAAACTTCAAGAGCTTGCAATACTTCATCAATTGGACAGGAGAAATGATTTATGATATGATATTATATACGATAGTTTTTAAAAATTAATATTTGACGTAAAATTATATCCTCATTTTTACGAATTTATGAAATAATTCATGCGATATCTCAGACACACTGTACCGTGAATCAAGCGTATACCTTTTAGTGAAAAATTAAAAGTGAAGTTATTATTGAAGAATAAAGTGAGTTTGCACTTTTTATTAAAATATAAAATTAAATAACATGAATAAAGAAGATTCGTAGTCAGACTATGATGAAATATGATGAAATATTATCCATACTCTTGAAAGTACAATTCTTTTCCTTTACCCTTACTATATATTCCAAAAGAGAATCATCTACGATCATTCACAGAGATTTTAATACACAGATATGAGAAGATAATTTCTATTAAAATCGTTTATATTACAAAATATTTATTTTATATGATTTAATAAGTAATCGTACATTAATTTTAAAATATTTTAATAACGTTTAAAATTAAGTCTGATTCATGGAAATTTATACCGTGTAGAAGCTTTTTTACTCTTATCTTTTATAATTGAAACCTTCATTGAAATGTCGAAACTCGAATTTTTACCATATGTCGCAGATTTTCACGGCGTTCCGTTACACTTTAGCAATTATTGGGAATCATTGGCCGCGAAGGGGAGGAGACGTTTTTTACGAAACAATGGACTGGCAAAAAGCTTGATCGATACGCGATATACATGTGCGTGCAATATTCAACGGGCGAGCAGCGTAGAGAAAACCACGACTCGTACCGGAAGTAGCCAGATTCGATGCAGGTGCATGCAACTTTGATTAAGAACGAGCAAAGAGTGTGGCGCGCTCTGGTGGTGAAAAAGTTTTACGAATATTTTTCTTCTTCTCTTAAATGATTGCCAATGTAAGAAATATTCTTTCGAATAATTGTGTTTAGACATCGAGAAATAAAAATTTGAATATTTTCTCCGCGAAATTTTGCGATTAATGGATGTATCGCATTATATTGAGAAAATAAACATGGGAAGTAATATTTATTTTATCAATAATAGAATAAATTCGTTCGACACACTCGTCGATCGAGGTAAAATAATATATCGAAAATATTCGAATAAAATTCTTATTATCGTGTAACAAATACGCGATATTCGTCGTGATCAAAGTATGGAACGAAAATATTTTCATTTTTCACGTCATATACGATACGAGAAGAATATTTCAATATTAAACGTGTAAGCAAATTTAATAAAAAAATCTCTTCTCACAAAGATTTGACAACACCGTCAATAGCGGACAATTTCTTTGAACTATTAGATTAGATCCATTCAATACTTCCTTTCAATAATATCATCGAACACTTTACTTCTATCGATCACTTACGTATAAAATCAGAGATCGCCAGAATATAAAACGATCGAGTTTACAAAATCTCCTTGTAAAAATTATAAAAAAAGAATAAATAACAAAAAATTCATTATAATAATTTTGCATAATTTTTACAACATGTACATAAAATTATTAATCGATAAAATACCAAATTATACAAATCTCTTTTTCGTTCGAGACATACCAGCCTAAATCCGAAACGCCTAAAACCGACGAAATTAACGAAATGAACCGTCGTCATTCTTCGAACTCCAACTCGTTTTCTGTTTGGAAAGTAAACGAGCAACCTAATACGTGCACACGAGCAGGAATTTGATCCGGTCTCTCTAATGATCAGTCCCACTGCACCCCCACGTAATCCGCCTATAATTTACATTTCTCGGCTCGAAACCTCAGGAAATTTCTATCGTATCATCGCTCGTTGCATCCGTTGTTTGAGTTACAATTACACAGGGGAGGGGGGAGGGGCGAATCGCGCGCGCGGTTTCGAGCGAGGAAAATCCGGGCATCATCGTGGGGAAAATCGATTTGACGAGTCGTCGAGGAAAGGAAGGGATGGATACCTATAATTTGTGACACGCGATCTCTCACCGAATGAAAACTTGATGCCGTCACGTGGATCGGCTTGGCGCCGAGCAGACGTTTCGCTTATTTTATCCGCCTACGCTATCTGTCTTCTCCCTTCGTTCAAATTTGTCTTGCAACCTCCTAACATCTGGGAACGAGACTTGGAAGTTGTCGAATCATAGATTGGGCGAGGTCGTGATAATCCATGCAAATGTTCCATGCGAAAGGATTTCAATGATTGGGACATTTTTGCAGTCAAAGAGTGACGAACGAGTTTGATATTAAAAATACAAATTTCGAGTTATTTATAAAAAGGAGACGGCTCTGTATCTCTGTCACACTATCGTTCAGCTAGTATGAATTTTAATTATTTGTAAATTAATAAGTTAATCTCAATCGAAATTTTTGTATATTATGACTTTTATGTTTATTTTCGTTTCTAAAATCGGTAGAAGATGTATTATAATATTTTATGCAAGTGTAATTTTTAATAAGCTGATATTTATTTGAGAGAGATGGAAAAATATGGAGAAAATATAATTGAATAATAATTTATTTTCAACTATTTAGCGTTTTAATTTTATCGTTGGTTAGCTTTTTTCGAGATTGATAGATTTTTTACATTGGTGTATTGGTGTAAAAAAATTTTATTATTTTATTATACTTTTTTATGTTTCGCACATTTCTTTTCGTGAAAAATAAAATACATAAAAAAAGGGTCAACAAGTCTAATGAAAAAAAATCAATTAAAATCTTATAAATCAAATGATTGAAGCAATTATTTTTCCCAGTATCGCATCTATTAATTAATCTTGTACAAAGTTTAAATCTTTCACGAAAAAAAAAAATGATCCGATTGTTTTGTCCTTTCTCACCTTTTTTTTTCTTTTTTTTTTTTTGTCACAGACTTTTCAGATGCACTGAAACAGTTCCAATCAACGAAATTTCATTTGAGGGCTTAAGCTTTTACGAAAAAATCCAATTCCCTTTCACTTCAAAAACTTTTTGTTTCGCTCCGGCAAATTTCTAGTGATCCCTAGCCATGTGGAATTCGTTATGAAAAAAAAGTTCCCAAAAAGACCTTTTATCAAATGATTCTTCAATCCATATATATAACTTTTTCTCTTTTTAATTATTAAAATTAAATTAGTAGTCTCGCATCACATCGCACAATATTCGTAATTTACGTAAAAATCCTTTTATTATTTTAATAAATTAAAAAAAAATTTCAAAAAATTCTCTAATCGAATTAAAAGTAAAAAAAAAAAAACAAATTGAAAAATAAAAGAGCAATCTTTTTCGTTTTTAATAACAAAAATTACGCGTGTGTTTCCGTATTCATGAAATGCAAGCGGATTTTCAGATAATGTAACCTCCTGTAATATTATTTTCACGGTATCCGAATTTTCAATATGATCCTCGTTGAAAATCATTTCTGAAATTTACGCGGATGAAAATTGAATCGGGCAATTACGGAAAAGTAAAGTTTATGGAAAACGTTACCAAATAGAATTTCCAATTTTAATTTAAGCGATCATTGTTCGAGTATGCATTATCTTGATTGAGGAGAACATCCTTTCGATTCGGTAGTTAGAATTTATTTTTCAATCCTTGTTTTAACGCCGTGACTCGGCGATATGATCTTTTTAAATGGATTTCCGTTTTTAACGTTTTCGAATTAACAATACGTATTGAAATATATATATATAGAATCTTTCATCACATGTTATTTTATAATTGAATCAACTTCACGATATGTTATAATTTTATTAAATAAATTTTACTTACCGAGAATCGTTATATTAAATTATGTTAGATTATCGTATAGATTTAAATCAATAACTTTATTAAACTTGGCGTATATCATAAAGTTTCTTGGATTATTGATATTTCTTTTATTACGATTATTAAAATTCTGTCTCTTTTTAGAATATATAGATATATCGTTTAATTCTTAAATGAATTAAAAGAAAATCCTCTTTTATTCTACAATTATTATTAATGTTGAAATTTCTCAACAATCTCAAAAATATATTGCAATTTCAATTGTCTTTTTCAGAATGCATCGTTCAATTGTAGATAGTATCTTAATGATGTCAAAATGATTTTCTTTATTCTATAATTGCAAGTGTTTTTTTTTTACAACGTTCTAACTAAAATAATCAATCTACGAATCAATTCGGTTTATTTTAATAACACAAATGAATTGACTTAATTTCCCTTCTCACATTCTATATATAGGTATTTCAAAATTCCAAGTTCCCTTTTTAGAACATGTCATGAGATAGCCTCCCTTATTCTACAATCGTCATCCATTTCAAAATTTCTACACATAACATATGGCAAAGTTCCAAGTGTCCTTTCTTTGTCTTTAAAACATATCGCTCATTCAGATGCAGATAGTTTCCCCTACTTTAATAATAAATACCGAAATAACCTCCCTTACCTTCGTCCATTCTAAACTTTCCACATCCTCGACAAACATATCGCAAAGTTTGAAACGTCCTTTCTAAAACATCATCGGTCAATCTGCAGATAGTTTCGTATATCAACAGCCAACCAACGAATTAATCCAATTTCCATTATTCCACGATTCGTTTCATTGTCAATTCCAAAATTACATAAACGTATGAGAAAGTTTCAATTGCCCTTTCTGAAATATCGCCAATCTGCAGACAGTTTCGCTTAATTACAACGAATTCACTTAATTTCATTATATTCCTTTATTGTCAATTCCAAAATTTCATAAACATCTTCAATAAACGTATTATTTATAAAGATTCAATTCTAAAATATCATTGATCTGCAGATATCCTAATAGTAACGAATTCACCTAATTTCTATTATTATACTCGTTTATCATCAATTCCAAAATTTCATAAACATCTTCAATAAACGTATGATTCATAAAATTTCAATTCTCAAATATTATCTGTCTGTAGATATCCTAGTAGAACGAATTTACCTAATTTCTATCATTATATTCGTTCATCGTCAATTCCAAAATTTTATAAATATCTTCAATAAAAATATGATTTATAAAGTTTCAATTCAATTCAATTAAAATATCATCAATCTGCAGGTACTCTAATGATAACAAATTCATTTAATTTTTATCATTATATTCTATAGTTCAAAAATTTCATAAACATTCTCAATAAACATATAACAAAGTTTTAATTATCCTTTCTAAAATATCATCAATTTGCAGATACCTTAATGATAACAAATTTATCTAATTTTTATTATTATATCGTTTAATTCGTTAATTATATAAAATTATATATATAAAATTTAAAAAATTTCATAAACATCTTCAATAAACGTGATTCATAAAGTTTCAATTCTCAAATCTCATCAATCTGTAGATATCTTAATAGTAACGAATTTCTATCATTATACTCGTTCATCGTCAATTCCAAAATTTTATAAATATCTTCAATAAAAATATGACTTATAAAATTTCAATTCAATTCAATTAAAATATCATCAATCTGCAGGTACTCTAATGATAACAAATTCATTTAATTTTTATCATTATATTCT